>NW_005871182.1:2355202-2451216 GCF_000147115.1 Myotis lucifugus
TGAAATATATTTTTATTGATTTCAGAGAGGAACGGAGAGAGATAGAAACATCAATGATGAGAGAGTATCACTGATTGGTTGCCTCCTCAGCATGTTCCCCACTGGGGCTTGAGCCTGCCACCCGGGCATGTACCTTAACTGGAATTGAATCTGGGACCCTTCAGTTCCCAGGCTGACACTCTATCCACTGAGCCAAACCAGCTAGGGTTTTTTTTATTTTGTTTTGTTTTTTACTTAAGTCTTGGTGTTCAAAGTAACATAGATTGAGGTTTCAGATTTTTTTTTTTTAAATATAGTTTGTTGATTTTTTTCAGAGAGGAAGGGAGAGGGTTAGAGAGCTAGAAACATCGATCAGCTGCCTCCTCCACACCTCCTACTGGGGATGTGCCCGCAACCAAGGTACATGCCCTTGACCCGGAATCAAACCTGGGACCTCTCGGTTTGCAGGCCAACAGTCTATCCACTGAGCCAAACCGGTTAGGGCTCAGATATTTTTTGAATGGAAATTAACTTTTCTTCTCATTTATTTGTATTTAAGTAAGTTAATTTCATTTTTAAAGAACTTTTTTTAGTATATCTTTTGGTTAATTGATATATGGTATTTTTGATCAATTGCTATTGCTTTCTCTCTCTCTCTCTCTCTCTCTCTCTCTCTCTCTCTCTCTCTCTCTCTCTCTCTCTTTCTCTCTTTCTCTTTCTCTTTCTCTCATAGGAGCAAGAAGGTTTGTGACCTTGGATTTTGGCAGACCAATACTGTTGACTGATGTGTTGATTCACATTTGGACATTAGGAGAAGAGGTGGATGGGAGGCGATTGGTAGTAGCAACTGATATAAGCACCCATTCACTAATTCTTCATGACTTGATACCACCTCCTGTATGCAGATTCATGAAGGTAAAGAACTTCAAGAAAGTGATATAATTGATAAGTTTTCTATGTTTCTGACAAGTTATGAAAAATACTCAGACATATAATTAAAAGTATAACTATATCAAATTTTTTAATACATTACTCAGATTTTTATTGTTGAAGGTGAGTGTATATGTATATTTATTTTTCATTTCAGATCACTGTCATTGGACGTTATGGAAGTACAAATGCCAGAGCCAAAATTCCATTAGGATTTTACTATGGTCATACCTACATCTTGTCTTGGGAGAGTGAACTGAAGTTAATGCATGATCCTCTAAGGGGAGAAGGAGAATCTGCAAACCAGCCAGAAATTGACCAGCATTTAACAATGATGGTTGCTCTACAGGAGGATATACAGTGCAGGTTGTTAGGAAATTGCAGAATATTTTAATCTTATTGAAATCATTTTATACACACACACACACATATTTAAAAAATATTTTTATTGATTTCAGAGGAAAGGACAGGGAGAGACAGAGAAACATCAGTGATGAGAGAATCATTGATCAGTTGCCTCCTGCACACCCCCTACTGGGGATTGAGCCCGCAACCTGGGCGTGTGCTCTTGACTGGAATTGATCCCAGGACTCTTAGGCCAACGTTCTATACACTGAGCCAAACTGGCTAGGACAAACCATTGTATTTTGTATAATGTCTTGCATATATTTTTCAAGTAATGTCTTTTTATAAGTGTACAGAAAAGAGCAGAAGGAAATAGGGTATTAGTATGTTACAATAATGTTTAATGCATTGATGTATTGCGATTAAATAATTGACCCTATTTAGTACTTAAATGATATCTTTTTAATGGTTGTGTTAATATGTTTTAGACATTTAAATTTAATGTGTATTCATAAATGTACATTAAAGAACATTGCAGGAATGATTTTGTTCAATTATTTTTTACTTACAGGTATAATTTAGCTTGTCATCGACTGGAAACTCTTTTGCAAAGTATAGATCTTCCTCCTCTCAACAGTGCTAACAATGCACAGTATTTCTTGAGGAAGCCAGATAAGGCAGTCGAGGAAGACAGCAGAGTTTTCTCCTCCTATCAGGATTGTATTCAGTTACAGCTTCAACTTAATTTGGCTCACAACGCAGTGCAGAGGCTCAGAGTAGCTCTAGGTGCAAGTAGGAAGATGTTAAATGAAACATCAAATCCAAGAGATTTAATTCAGACGTCTTCCACAGAGCAATTACGTACTATCATCAGATATTTATTGGACACTTTGCTCAGCCTTCTTCACTCTTCCAATGGTTTGTATTTGGCTTAAGTATTTTAAAGACTGGGAATATTTATTGTGATCTAGTTGAGTATTTTATTGTTGCCTTGATATTTCCTGGGTAATGTTAATTTTGATATCCATTCTAATGTGAAGATGAAATCTGTTCTTTAGGTTAATTCATTTTCCCCCTGTATTTTTGTTTAATGGATTTTTTGGATTATTTTTTTCTTGACTCTCTGCCAGTGATGTACCACATTGTTGTGTTACTGGCAAAATAATAAATATTGTTAAAACGTGCAACAGGGTAAACTTAATAGTTGTTAATCTAATATAGAGCTATCATTTTCTTTCCAAGAGCTATATTTTATTATTACTGATGCGCATACAAACACACATACACAGCCATCTGGTATATCCATCTCCACATACAAGAAATATAATGGATCTAAGTGCGAACTCTTCCCTTCCTCAAGTCTTTAGCAATTGAAATCCTACCTATAAATAACAAAATAAAAATAATATAATTGTGTATTGATTGCTGGTAAAGAAGAAAACATGTCTAGGAATGCTGATTTTGATATCAAAGCATACACTTAAATAGGAAATTTTACTGTTTTCTTTTTTATAATAGGACACTCCGTTCCTGCAGTTTTGCAGAGCACGTTTCATGCCCAGGCCTGTGAAGAACTTTTTAAACATTTGTGCATCAGTGGAACCCCAAAGATACGGTTACATACTGGTCTTCTACTTGTTCAACTTTGTGGTGGTGAAAGATGGTGGGGTCAGTTTCTCTCTAATGTTCTTCAGGAACTGTACAATTCAGAACAGCTTCTCATCTTTCCACAGGATAGGTAGGTCAGACAATATTGAACTTGTTATTAATGATTTATGCTTCTCATGGTCTGTGTTCAGATTTTGAAATCTGTATATTGATACTGAGTGGAAAAATGAAGCATGTGTGTCTATTCAGAAGATGGAGCATGCCCAGTGAAGGGCATATTGAAGATTATACATGATATAACTAGACTATATTCTTTGGTTTCCTAATTGAATCATGAACTTTATGGATCTGTGTTTACTAGTATTTCCTATCAGATCATGCTATTTTATGTGTTAAATATGTTTTTTGAGGTTATGCTACACTTCCCTCTACCTGATTTCTTGTGGTTAAAGTTAGAAAATACAATCAATAGCTTGATAAAGCTAACTAACATTATACCTATAGAGAGCTTGCTTAGAGCCAAATATTCTATCATTAATTACTCTTAAATTACAATGTAAATATTTTTTTGAATTAAAAAATTGAATCATAATGAGTATTTTATTTATATCTTCTTTTTAGGGTCTTCATGTTACTTTCCTGCATTGGTCAAAGATCACTTAGTAATAGTGGAGTATTAGAAAGCTTACTTAATCTGTTGGATAATTTATTGTCACCTCTTCAGCCACAGTTACCCATGCATCGGAGAACAGACGGTATTATTTAAAGAGTTATCTTTAGTAGAAACATAAGATTCCTGTAAATATTGCTTTAGAAATTAGTTAGGCTTAACTACTATTAAAAATACTCAATACTGCACATTTTGTTACTGTTTTTATAATGTAGACTTTTTTGGATGACCAGCCTTCATGTGATTGACTTCCATATAGTTACTGCTTTTTAAATCTTTTCATTAGTTGAATTTGAACTTGGAAATTATTATAATGTGTTTCTTCTATGCTGTCATAACTAAAATCAAACTTTCTTAAGTTTAAGGTTTAAAGTACCATTGCTGCTTTCGTCATTGAAAATGAGTTTCATTTGAGGGAGAAAATTTTTATTGAAATAAAATCCTTAGAACATATGATTTTTAAAATTTTATTTTATTATTTTTTTAAAATATATTTTTATTGATTTCTTACAGAGAGGAAGGGAGAGGGATAGAGAGTTAGAAACATCAATGAGAGAGATACATTGATCAGCTGCCTCCTGCACACCCCCTACTGGGGATGTGCCCGCAACCAAGGTACATGCCCTTGACTGGAATCGAACCTGGAACCCTTCAGTCCTCAGGCTGACGCTCTATCCACTGAGCCAAACTGGTTAGGGCTTTAAAATTTTATAACTTTATTAATCATAAGTTGAGAGATTTTTTTCATGTCAGTCACCTGTAAGTCTAAGGCAGGGGTGGGCAAACTTTTTGACTCGAGGACCACAATGGGTTCTTAAACTGGACTGGAGGGCCGGAACAAAAGCATGGATGGAGTGTTTGTGTGAACTAATATAAATTCAAAGTAAACATCATTACAGAAAAGGGTACGGTCTTTTTTTTTTTTAGTTTTATTCATTTCAAACGGGCCGAGGCCCGCGGGCCGTAGTTTGCCCACGGCTGGTCTAAGGATATTATCTTTTACCTTGTTTGCTAGTTTACAATTTATCTGTTATATTTATCCTATATTTAAGATTCTATTTTTGTACCATGCAGCATTTGTTTTCCATTAGAATCAATTCATTACTTGATTTGTGGTCTTAAGTTCCAATTTTGAGGCTTATTATAAATATAAGTATTAGTAATGATATGGTATGTTTTAGATTTGTAAAATGTTGTATCTCATAATTATTTTATTCGAGAACATTAGAACTTTTAGAGTCCCCTGATTATTTTTTACCCTCCCATCTCTATATAGGGGTACTAGATATTCCCATGATCAGTTGGGTTGTTATGCTGGTGTCCAGGTTGCTGGATTATGTGGCAACTGTTGAAGATGAAGCAGCAGCTGCAAAGAAGCCGTTGAATGGTAAAGACAGGGAGAGGTTTCTGACAGGTATCAGAAATTTATAATAATCTGTTGGTGGGGATTTTGAGAGACTTACAGTTATTGCAGAACTGTTTATTGGCCCAGAGATTCCAGCTGTATGTAATTTATGTAAAATATGAATTAACTTTACCAGGAATCTTTGTAAGGATAGAATTCATTTTTGAAGGATGTTAGGAACAAACCTCTTGTTTGAACATGACTTTAGTTTCTAATACAATTATGTCCTTCATGAGGTTTCCCCCCATACCCCTTTAACCAATTTATAATAAAACTTCACTTATGTATATATATAAGTGAAGTTTTAAAAAAGGAAATATGTGAAGACTTCTTGAAGTTTTATGTTTCTTTAGTATAGTGTCATTCTATTTACCATTATAAAGTACAGTTCTATTAATTAATTACAAATGGCTTTTATGCTTCCAGAAATTCTGAGATTTTGGTTGTAATTGTTCTTCATAGTCTTGAGGCAACTCTTAAAAATGAAGGGAAATCAAATTGCAAGATGAATCGTTTTCTTCTCCTCTTCCAAGTTAAAACTTTATAAAAATGAAGCTATTTGAAATAGCTACATTTAATATGTAAATATAGCTAACAAGTGCCATAAAATTTGAAATTTTAAACAGTATCAGGTTCCTAGTATTAAAAAAAGATCCCCTGGAGTGTTTTATAGGTGAATCAATTGATTATGGTGTACATTATGTTTGGGAAGAGGATGGGGGATTCTTTTCATGTACTAAAGAATTTGTCTAGATATTTATTTTTTAAACAAATACTGTATGTCAGTGGTCAATTTACTCAGTTTTAGGATTATATGTAAGACAATTAAACATGACTATAATATGAAGTTGGAATATACAAGTATTGGAGGTTTTAGTTTTCATTTATATTATTCAGAGATTATGGAAATATATTGGTGGAAGACTTTTTTTTAGGGTTTTAAGAATTTATACTGACTTGACAAATGGATAGTAGAGAATCAAAAAAGATGTCTTTAGGTTAATCAAATAAACAAATAATTGGAGTTGGGTTAAGTGTAGGAATAAGCCTGAATTGAGCAGAAGAATGACACAGAATGGCCTGGATACATTGTAAAAAAATGAGAATAAGTAGAGCTATGCAGCATGATTTTGAGTTACTCAACCTTATTTTTGCAGTCATTATGTCAAATTATTGAGTACCATTTTGGGGGCATCTGCACAAAAGCATAGGAGTTTGAAATTTATTTATTTATTTATTTTAGTTTTTTTTCAAATATATTTTATTGATTTTTCACAGAGAGGAAGGGGGACGGATAGAGAGTTGGAAACATCGATGAGAGAGAAACATTGATCAGCTGCCTCCTGCACACCTCCTACTGGGGATGTGCCCACAACCAAGGTACATGCCCTTAGCCTGAATCGAACCTGGGACCTTTCAGTCCGCAGGCCGACACTCCATCCACTGAGCCAAACTGGTTAGGGCAGGGGTTTGAAATTTAGGCAATATTAAGCATTTGTTCTTGTTAGATTTGAGTGACATTTCCACAGTTGTATTGTATAGAGATTAATCTTAATTGTGGAGAAAGTTGGCTGTTATCTTGAAGGAATAGAGACAGAACTCTGGTCTTAAAGTCACTTATGATTTAGGTCAACCTTTTCAGGGTAAAATCTTAGCAATTTCTTTACAATGGTTTTCTTAATTTTTAAAACTGCTTTGTCATGATTGACACATTTATAATTTTGTGTTTGCTGGGTATTAAAAGTACTTTAAAGTTACATTGAACAGAATTATTAATAAAACTTTTCCTTGCCCTATAGGTAACCAGTGGAGTTTTATTAACAATAATCTGCACACTCAGAACATACATAGGTCTTCCAAAGGCAGCAGTAGCCTGGACAGATTATATTCCAGGAAAATCAGAAAGCAGCTAGTTCATCATAAACAGGTAATTTTTAATACTTTTTTTATTTTAATGTTTGAGAACATTGCTTTACAAGTTGCATGGGATAGACTTGCATTAGGTATGGCATGTAAAGAACTAAGTAGGCAAATTACTTACCACTTTGAGACTGTGTTTCCCCTTATTTGTAAGACTGCAACAATAAGTAGTTTACAGATTTTTGGTGATGTCTTTTCAACTGACTACCTCTTCTTGTCTCTCTTTACTACCACTTTAAGTGAGGCCATCATTATCCTCTGCCTAGTCAAAAGGCCTCTCTGCCTTTGTTCTTTCTTATTCTAATTGGTTTTTCATGCTGCCCTTAGGGCAGCGGTTCTCAACCTTTGGGTTGAACGACCCTTTCACAGAGGTCGCCTAAGACCATCCAAAAACACATATATAATTACATATTGTTTTTGTGATTAATCACTATGCTTTAATTATGTTCAATTTGTAACAATGAAAATACATCCTGCTTATCAGATATTTATATTACGATTCATAACTAGCAAAATTACAGTTATGAAGTAGCAACGAAAATAATTTTATGGTTGGGGATCACCACAACATGAGGAACTGTATTAAAGGGTCGCAGCATTAGGAAGGTTGAGAACCACTGCCCTAGAGAGTTCTTTTTAAAAATCAACCATTGGATTATCTCACTCCTTTAATTCTTAGTTACTTACAGTTGATCTTCTAATGAAGGTTAACCTCCTTAACTTGGTTTCAGAGCATCTATTATCTGGCCCTCTGTCTAACATTCAGTTTTGAATTTTGGTCTAGCTACTTTGAGTTCCTGGACCAGTTTTCTCATACAGAATTTTGGTTGTGCTGTTTTTGTCTTGTTTTATTTTTTCTCCAAACAACATACTTTACTCTTTCTCTTGGATAACCTAACTTACTTTTCAGGTCTTTCCTGGTTTCTAAATTAGCATAGTATTGCATACAATATGTTCCTCGTGTGTCTTATATATTTCCTTTCATATTCATTATATGTTTTTATAGGGATTCTTTTATTTTGTGAACATGAGATTTGTGCATTTCACTGAGTAAATGATTTCTTTTTTTTTTTAATATATTTTATTGATTTTTCACAGAGAGGAAGGGAGAGAGATAGAGAGCCAGAAACATCGATGAGAGAGAAACATCGATCAGCTGCCTCCTGCACATCTCCCACTGGGGATGTGCCCGCAACCCAGGTACATGCCCTTGACCGGAATCGAACCTGGGACCCTTCAGTCCGCAGGCCGACGCTCTATCCACTGAGCCAAACCGGTTTCGGCAGAGTAAATGATTTCTTACAGTACTATTAGGAATCATGCAGAGTGTGTGCTCTTTTATTCCTGGCTTCTTTTGCTCAAAATGATATTTTTGAGATTTATCTGTATTATTGAGTGTATTAGTGGTTCTTTTTTATTCATTACTACTATTCATGTTTGGAATGTTCCAAAATCTGTTTTTCTACTTTCCTGATGATGAAACCTTTATTTTTTGGTTTATTCTTTAATTGTTTTTCTTTGAAATATTAATAGATCTCTGCTTCTTCATTGTATAAATGCATCTGAACACATACACTCACTTTTTCTGTTACAGAAGGGTATATAGGGGTAGACAAAAGTAGTACAGTTGTGAGTTCATGAAATTCAAGAGTTTACAGTTGTGAGTTCATGAAATTCAAGAGTTTCTTCCTATTACTATTAATTAATTATTATTATTAACATACTTTTGTCCACCCATATATATTAGGATGTGATTTTGTTGCAGGCCATCTGTGGATTCTTGTGGTTTTTATCTCAATAGGTTCCATGATTTCTCTTGAAAATTAAGCATAAAATTATTAATGTGCATTTCACTATGTGGAAGTGAGTTTATAGCTGACCTCAGATTCTTATGATGCTGTACTTTATTAAAATTACTTTAAAAAAAGATTTTTAAGTTAATTTTTAGAGAGGAGGGGAGCAAGAGAAAGAGAGAGAGACAGACAGACCAATGTGAGAGGGAACACCTCCTGCATGCCTCCTATTGAGCCTGAAACCATGGACATGTGCCTTGACCGAGAATCAAACCAGCAACCTTTCAGTGCATGGTACAATGCCCAGCCAACTGAGCAACAATTGCCAGGGCTACAGTTACTTTTGAAAGTGTCCTCCTCTTTCTCTTACAGCATGTGCTATATCCTTGATACTTAGTGTACAACCTAGGTTGTTGTCAATAATATTTGTGTAATTGATTTAAGATGAAATGACATTGTATGTGAAACCCTTAGGATATGGCAAGTTTGTGAAAGCTTTGGGCTTTTTTAAAAAACATGACTTAGCACCAACTTGTTTATTTTAACTTCTAAGTTTTTCAGCTATGAGCTAACTATTTGATCTCTTGCAAGAAAGATGATGGTGAAGCTTTTTCTTTTCTTATTTAGATAATTATTATTTATTGACTGGGGATCAAACCTGAAATCTTGGCATATCAGAGCAATGCTTCAGCTAGCCAGGGCTGAAGCTTTTTCTCTCAACACTTTTTCTTTTTGAAACTCAACTAATTTTAGGTGGTACTAATTTGCATTTTTTTCAAATGTAGCTAAAATTTTTTGGTCACTTAATGTTTATGCTGGCTGCATTTAATTTAGGATATGAAAATAGAAAATAAACCTAGATTGTAGTTCAGTAGATTTTTTCTTAGTAAAATGTTACTACCGTATTTTATTTTTTAGTGTGAAGGACATTACTGGATAATTGGCAAGACTTAAAATGGGGTTTGAGGAGTAATGGTAGTAGTACATCAATGTTATGTCTCTGATTTTGATGGCTGGATTATGGTTTATAGGAGAAGGTTCTTGTTTTTATGAATTACACACTAAATTGTTCAGGATTGATTGGTCTTCAGGTTGCCAACTTATCCTCAAATAGTTTGGGGAAAAATGTCTTTGTATAGTAATTTAAATTATTAAGATTGTGGTTGTTTCAAAATAAATTACAAATTATATTTTTTTTCTTGGTTATAATTGTATATGTTAACTATAGAGCTTTTGGAACAATTTTTTGAAAATAGTGATTTGTAATAGTTTTTACATTTATATAATACTAGAGGCCTGGTGCACAAAAATTTGTGCACTTGGGGGGAGGGGAGGATTCCCTCAGCCCAGCCTGTGCCCTCTCGCAGTCTGGGACCCCTCAGGAGATAACGACCTGCTGGCTTAGGCCTGCTCCCGGGTGGCAGAGGGCAGGCCCAATCCCTAGGTGCAGCCCCTGGTTGGGCTCAGAGCAGGGCAGATTGGGGAGTTGGGGCGCTCCCCCCTGTCACACACAGAGTAGGGCCCATCAGGGGGTTGGGAAGCTCCCCCGGCACTAACAGAGTAGGGCCGATGGGGAGTTGGGGCACCGCCCCCTGTCACACACAGAGCAGGGCCGATCAGGGGGGTTGGGGGGCCGCAACTGTCACACTCAGGGCAGGGCTGATGGGCAGGTTATGGCTTTACCCCGTCACACACAGAGCAGGGCCTGTGGGGGGGGGGTTGGGGCGCCACACCCTGTCACACAGCAGGGCCTATCAGAGGGTTGGGGTGCTGCACTCTGTCACACACAGAGCCACAGGGCGATCAGGGGGTTGGGGAGCTCCCCCCTATCAGGCACAGAGCAGGGCTGATCAGGGGGTTGGGGCACCTTCCCCTGTCACAAGCAGAGCAGGGCAGATAGGGAGGTTGTGGCCCCGCCCCCTGTCACAGAGCCACAGGGCGATCAGGGGGTTTGGTTTCTTCCCCCTATAACGCTGATCCTGGTGCCGGGAGGCATATTACCCTTTTACTATATAGGATAGAGGCCTGGTGCACTGGTGGGGGCCGGCTGGTTTGCCCTGAAGGGTGTCCTGGATCAGGGTGGGGGTCCCCACTGGGGTGCCTGGCCAGCCTGGATGAGGGGATGATGGCTGTTTGCAGCTGGTCACACCCCCTACAGGGTGGGGGTCCCCACTGGGGTGCCTGGCCAATCTGGGTGAGGGGCTGAGGGCCGTTTTCAGGCTGGCGGGTGACTGAAGCTCCCAACCTGTCCTTTTTTTCTTTTATTTTTATTCTGGGCCAGCTTTAGCTCTGAGGCTTGGCTCCAGCTCTGAGGCCTCAGCTGCTGAAAGCAGGTATCTGGTTTGTTTGGGTTCTATAATCGAAACACTGTTTCAACTCCAGCTCTGAGATCCCGGCTGGCTGAAAGCATGTTTCTGGGGTTTTGTTTAGCTTCTATATTTGTAACAATGTTTCAAACTGCAAGCTCAGAGGCCGGCAGCCGCAGGCAGGGAATGTTGGCTTTCTCCGTCACTGAAGCAAGCAAGCCTCCTGTTCGCCTCTAGCTGCCTGGCTGCTGGCCGCTATCTTGGCTGGCAGTTAATTTGCATATCACACTGATTAGCCAATGGGAAGGGTAGTGGAGGTACGGCTAATTACCATGTTTCTCTTTTATTAGATAGGATGTGTTGATTATTTAATGTATGTACATGGCTGGTTTTAATTTATGATAATTTTTCATATATGGGTATAACAGCCAAGTTGATATTTATTTATAATACTAGAAGCCCTGTGCACGAAAATTTGTGCACTGGCGGGGGGCGGGGGGGTCCCTCAGCCCAACCTGTGCCCTCTCACAGTCTGGGACCCCTCGGGAGATAACCACTTCCTGGTTTCGGCCCGCTCCCCTGGAGGCAGACGGCATGCCCGATCCCGCGGTGTCAGCCCCATCTCCCGTGGTAGCAGATGGCAGGCCCGGATCCCGAGCTCGGTCGGGCAGCTGCTCAGATAGTGCTGCCGCCTGCCCCGCCCGCCCCACCCCACACACGACAGGCCCGGATCCTGCGCTGCCACCCGCCCCAGCCCGCACACGGCAGGCCCGGATCCCACGCTCGGGTGGGCGGAGGCTCGGGATCGCACTGCCGCCTGTCCTGGGCCGCAGAAGGCAGGCCAGGATCTTGTGCTGGGGCGGCCAGCGGCTAGGGATCGCGGTGCCGTCAGCTCCAGGCGGTTTAGCGCAGCGGGATTTGCCTGCAGTATGCAAATTAGCTGCCACTTTTGTTGGTTAATTTGCATATCACGCCGATTAGCCAATGGGAGGTGTAGCGAAGGTACGGTCAATTACCATGTTTGTCTATTATTAGATAGGATGATATTAACATTTTTTATAATTATGATTATAAGTTTCTAGTGATTTTCTATTTAGAGTATTGTTTTGCATGTATGGCTATATGAGGAAGTGGTTAAGTCATTCAATAGATTTTTTAAGGTCTTTCTGGGCAGAGATATTTTCCCCCCTTTTGGTTCGTTTGTTCAGTACTGCCAACTAGTGGTTGCCAGGGATTAGAGATGATGCAAATGGGATATGAGGATAGTGGGTGGGCAACAAAGAAGAACATGAGGGAACCTTGTGGTGATAGAACTGTTCAGTATTAACTGTAGTGATGATAGATACATGAACTAACCTAGGCTTAGAATTGTATACAATGAAAATACACACACACACAAATGAGTACAAGTGAAACTGGAGAAATCTGAATAAGTTTGGTGAATTATAACATTGTCATTACCCAGTTGTGATATTTTTTCTTATACTATATTTTGAAAAACGTTATCATTGGGGAATTTCAGTAAAGTGCCCAAGAGATCTCTGTATTTTTTCTTACAACTGCATATGAATCTATTGTTATCTCAGTAAAATTGTTAATTAATGAATACATATGCATACCAAAAATATACTGCTCTTGAATGAGATTCCCATAAAGCAAAACTAAAAAATAATATTGTCCAAACATATTTCCCCATATATTTAAAAATAATTCTTTTCCTTTATTTAAAGAAAAGTCTATTAGGCCCAATGGCTTACATGAGAAAATTTTCTGGTATTTCCCTTCTCCCATGAGATAAGGAATTGGTCACTTTTACATTATGAAATGGAAAGATCTTATTATTGGGACTTAGACAGACGGTTTTTCTTTTTATTATTGCTGTTTTGTTTTTGAAATCAGCAACACAGTTAAAATTCGGTCTTTCAGGGAATTATAATCATCCCTTGGTATCCACAGTTATTGGTTCCAGGACCCTGTAGATACCCAAATCTGTATATGCTCGTCACTTAGATAAAACTGCATAGTATTTGTATATAACCTACATTGTCCTGTATACTTTAAATTTATCTCTAGAGTACGTATAATACCTAATACAATGTAAATGCTATGCAAATAGTTGTTATATTGTTTAGGGAATAATGGCAAGAAAAATAAGTTCTGTATATGTTTAGTATAGGCACAACCATGGTAATTGGGCCTAACTATATAGTGCAGGTCAAAAACAAGGTAACATTTGTACTAATTCCATTAGTTTGATATATGAATTATGTGAGGAGTATAATAATTTATTTTGTTGCTTTTATCATTGCTATCTATAAGAGTAATTTTTTTTTTAAAGCAACTTAACCTACTAAAAGCAAAACAGAAGGCTTTGGTGGAACAGATGGAAAAAGAAAAAATACAGAGTAACAAAGGATCATCATATAAACTTCTGGTAGAGCAAGCAAAACTAAAGCAGGCTACTTCAAAGGTATGATTTTTTAATTTTCAATGTAATTATCTTAGAAAAGTTATTTTCCCTTTTATTATTTCAAATTATTTGAATAGATAAGTATCTTTAATAATGACCTGGAAATGTAAATATATGTTATTCAAATTATGATGGGGTTATATTCTAATAAACCAATTATAAGTTGAAAATATTGTTAAGTTGAAAATGCAGTTGCTCTTTCTACTATCTTTCTGTACTGCCACAATGGTATGCATGAGTGTCCTGGCTGGTGCTCTCAGAGTATCAACAATGCTGAAAAGAGAGACAAAGGCCACGTTCTTATTAGGCCATGCTCAAAAGTCATTGTCTGGTTTCTTACTGTGATGATGAAGCATGGTTACATTGATGAATTTGAAATTATTCATGACCACAGAGCTGGGAAATCTTTTGTGAACCTCACAAGCAGATTAAACAAGTGTGGAGTAATCAGCCCCAGATTTGATGTGCAACTCAAAGATCAAGAAAAATGGTAGAACAACCTGCTCTGTCCCATCACTTTGGTTTCATTGTACTGACAACCTCAGCGGGCATAATTGACCATGAAGAAGCAAGTTAAACACACACACAGAAGGGAAAATCCTGGGATTCTTTTTCTTTTTTAAATTTATCTAAACTGTTGAAAGTATTACAGATGTTCCCCTTTTTCCCTCCATTGACCCTCTGCACCCCGTTTTTATACCCCCTCCCAACGCCTCCACCACACTATTGTCTGTAGGGATGTAATATATATGTGCACATAAAATGCCTCAATGAAAAAAAAATGTAATCAGTACACCTAAACTATGAAATATCATCACTTAGCCTACCTACCTTAATCGTGCTTAGAACGTAATGTCCAAAAAATGCTAGTCACAGTACACGGTAGAGTATTGGTTCATTATTGTGATCGCTTGCCTGACTAGGAACTGTGGTTTGGTGACACTGCCTAGCATCAGGAGAGAGAACGGTACTGCATATCACTAGCCCAGATAAAGATCAGTCCTACTGCTTTGCATCATTGTGAAGTAAAAAAAAATGTAAATTGAACCATTGTAAATCGGGGACCGTCTGTAGTATATTTTCTTGAAAGTGGACTGTGTTCCAGTAAATTGAAGATAAAAGACTCAAGGAAATACAGTTTTCCTAAGTAAAATCAAGTGCAGTGATTTATTAAAAAAAAACCCTCACTTTTAGACTCTGTCCTGGCTCACGCCTTTGATGGAGAGATACCAACAAACAATCTACATTTTTCTTGGTCTTCTCCCCCCCCCCCACTCCCCCTACCAAACTAATAGAAGAAAAACTATCCCTCTTGATGATTTACCTTGGGGCTCATCAACATAATACTTCCCTCTACTCAGCAACTTCATTCATTCATTGATTTGTTCTTTTATTACCAAGTCAGACAAGAGCTTTGCCTTACTATGTTGAGAAAATATGGGCTCTTTCTCCTTTATGCAGACCCTAAGGGAGAAAGGATGTGGGGCCATGAAAGAGAGGAGGAACAAACAAACAAAAACAAGAAGAGAGGGACTCCGTGTGAAGTGGAGGGGGCTATGGTGGTCATGGCTCAGAGCACAGAAGAGGACAAATGTCTGTCCTTGCTCTCTTTGTCCAGCTGCTATAACTCCCTCCATCACAGTCTGAGCTTTTTTACCTTTACCCTCTGTCATGCTTTTCCCATTCTGATTTAGAAGCCTCTTTCAGGATTTAAGTTTTCTATTTTTTTCATCTCAAGCTGCAAAGGTGCAGAGTAATTAGCCATGTTAGTCATGCAAAAATAGGAGGTGGACCACAAACAATGTGGGTCCGGATGACTCCAGAAAACTTTTTTATAAGACCTACAAATATCTCTCAGAGATATAAGATGAAATGGTGATGCCCGGAGACTCAGTAAAGTCTGAAATGTGAACAGTGAGTCCTGGACTTGGAGTTTCCTGGCACTGGATAGGATAGTCCAAGGAACACAGCATTGGGGCAGTCCAATCGATCCCTTAAGAATATCACAGCCATCGCTGGTTTGGTTCAGTGGGTGGAGCGTCGGCCTGTGGACTGAGGGGTCCCGGGTTCGATTCTGGTCGGGGTTATGTGCCCGGGTTGTGGGCTCGATCCCCAGTGGGGGGCGTCATGCAGGAGGCAGCCGATCAGTGATTTTCTCTCATTGATGTTTCTATCTCTCTCTCCATCTCCCTTCCTCTCTGAAATCAATAAAAATATATTTTAAAAAAAAGATTAAAAAAAACTATCTAGAAGCCCACATCTGAAACCTATATGTTCATGTTGACCAGTGTCACCTCAACCAATTTAATAAAAAAAGAAACTATGTATTTTTAAACTTGTGGGGATAACATTTATATGTAGCAACCAAGTTTGTGTATTGTGTTTCTATTCTATAAATATGAAATTACAGTTATTCCCTCAGATTTTGAAATTAATACTTGAAATTATATAGGTTTCTTTAACATCTACCTTTTATGAATTATGTTTAGGATATTTTAGTAGTGTATATTTAGGCCATTAGATTTGACCTAATGTATCCTTTTTGTAGAATTTCACTTTTCTGAAATTCTGTTATGTATCCCATACTTACTGTAAAATAGGACGTTAGGTATATTGGTCAGTATAGATTTTAGTAATCTTACTTTTTGATCTTTAGATGTTGTAAGTTTTCTGAGTGAATATTTCCAGTATCTATCTATATGAAAGCCTAAGTGACCAGACTACCGGATGCCTGGCTTGTAGCTATGACGCTCAGTGACCACCAGTGGGCAGATGCTCAATGCAGGAGCTGGCCCCTGGTGGTCAGTGCGCTCCCATAGTGGGAGCGCTGCTCAGCTGACAGAGGGGTGCCAAACACTGGGCCGATGGCTGGTGAGCGCAGCTGTAGCAGCAGGAGCTTCTCCTGCGGACACTCCTCCTGTGTGCCCGAGCAGTGGCGGCACGCGCATCGGGCTTGAGCAGGAGTGGTGCAGCACCCAGCCCAGGCTCGGGCTCCTCCCCGGCCTCCTGCTGCTTTGCACAGTACTTCGTGCTGTGCAAGATCTATGCGGAGAGCAGGCTGCAGCCCGACGAGCTGGCGGGTAAGGCCTGCTGCAGCGGCGCGGAGGTTCACTGATCCCCGTAAGCCAGACTGAGGGACCCCAGCTGTGCATGAATCTGTGCACTGGGCCTCTAGTATAAATATATTTGTACTGAAAGAATTTCCATTCAGTAGATATTGATTTAAATATTGTAAATTTCTGTGTACAGCACTTTAAGGATTTAATTCGGTTACGTCGGACAGCAGAATGGTCTCGTTCCAATTTGGACACAGAAGTTACAACAACCAAAGAAAGTCCAGAGATAGAACCACTTCCATTTACCTTGGCCCATGAACGCTGTATTTCAGTAGTCCAAAAACTTGTCCTGTTTCTCCTCTCCATGGACTTTACATGTCATGCAGACCTTTTATTATTTGTTTGTAAGGTAAGTAAACTAATAGGCATAATTTTTAATTACAGATTTATAGGGTAAAAAAAAGAATTAGGAAAAATGCAGTTTTTAATTGCTTTTTAATTAAGAGAAGTTATAGTGCTTTTATTGGTTTTTCCTTTTATGAAGATTTATTGTGCCTTGAAATATTTAAAAAATATTTGTCACTGATTTCTCAGGAGACCTGATTTATATTTTAATCTAGTTAAAGCTAGATTAATGTAGATTCGAAATGTATATAATTTGGGTATGTCTATCTCAAACATACCTTTTTAAAATAATTAAAATAGGAAATATAACAATAAATGTCAAATTACAGTAATGAGGGGGTTTTAATTTGATTCATGAAATCACATTTCTTTTTCATTCTCTGTCAGCCAATTATTTTAACATCATAAGCATATCTCATTGAAAACTACAATGCTTTGATTTTGGGAAAAAACATGTAATTGCTCATTAAGTATATGATTTTATAAAATGTATTGCAGGTTCTTGCACGCATTGCGAATGCCACGAGGCCAACTATACATCTGTGTGAAATTGTAAATGAACCCCAACTGGAAAGACTGCTATTACTTTTGGTTGGGACTGACTTCAATAGAGGAGATATATCTTGGGGTGGTGCTTGGGCTCAGTATTCCTTAACTTGTATGCTACAAGATATTTTAGCAGGTTTGTCAGAATTTGTTTTTCATAGGAGTATGTCAAAATTAGCTTGTCATTGCTCTATTAAGTAACCTTTAAAGGGAACTGTAAATCCCCAAAGTATAAAAGATTTCTTTAATGTTATAGCAATAGCAACCATTTAAATTACTTGTGTATAATTACGTTGACTTTTGTGATAACTCTAAGTCTTTTTGGAGGAGTTTATTGGCCCCATTATTAATACCAGCAGTGGGCTGCTTACTAGTTCTCTATGGCCTTGAGGAAGGTAATCTCTGTGCCTTCATATATAAAATGAGGATAATAGTCTCTTCAAATGTAAAATTAGTACCTTTCTTATAAAGTCGTTTTTTGATGAATAAGGGAGTTACACATTTTGTGTTTTCTCCTACTTACTAGTTTTCAGAAATTAAAGGTAATACAATAGGTCCTAGTATTTCCTTAGGTACGTGAGGTCTCATTTGTCACTGAATCTTTTATAGTTGGTAGAGAATACATGCTGTCATTCTCTAAACTGGAGGAAGAAATATGCTTTTAATATGTTTTGGATGTCTATTTATAAATTATTCAAGCAGTTAGAACTGTTTCATTGCATGCAGGAGAATTGCTGGCGCCAGTAGCTGCAGAAGCCATGGAGGAAGGAACAGTGAGCGATGATGTTGGTGCAACAGCTGCCGAATCTGATGACTGCCTTCAACAGTCTTCAGTTCAATTGCTAGAAACTATAGATGAACCTTTGACACATGATATAACAGGTATATTCTTTGTATTATGTTTTATTTCAAATATCCTTTAGTTGTTTTTTTTTATTGAAAATTAAGAATGTTAGTGAAGAATATAATTAATATTTCTGTTTTTCTGTTAGGTCTTTTTGGTCTTAGTAGCTGTATCAGTTATTTTCCTAATGATTATGTTTTGCTTTGACTCTCTGAATGAATGCTCATAATAAAATACTATCTATTCATAATGTCTTAGTTATTTTGATATGGTTTGATTTGACTGTGTTGAAGAAATGACAAGCTAGAAAACTTAAAGATCTTCAGTGGTTAAGAAAACAGGGTTAAAGGCTCTTTAAGATTCACTTTTTGTGTATATTTGCTTCTTTTCTTTCCTTTGTTTTTTCCCTTGCTTTTTAAAAAAGTAACTGTAGCTTAGCACAGTCGTTTGTGGGATACTCCCTACTTTTCAAAACTAATACCCTATGTATGCCAGATGGTAAGAGAGAGAAGCATCGATGTGTGAGAGAGAAACATCGATGTGTGAGAGAGAATCATCTATGTGAGAGTGGGACATCGATTGGCTGCCTCCTGCAGGCCTCCTTCTTGGGATTGAGCCGAAACCCAGTCAGTCATATGCCCTGACAGGGAATCGAACCAGCAACCTTTCAGTTGATGGGATGATGGCAAACCAACTGAATGAACCACACTGGCTAGGACCATTTGTCTTTATTTTATGTATGTATGTATGTATGTATGTATGTATGTATTTATTTTACATTAACTTTTTTTTTAATTTAAATTTTTTATTGTTGAAAGTATTACATATGTCTCCTTTTCCCTCCACTGACCTCTCCCTGGCCGCTCTCCCTCCTCCCCCATTTGTTTTTTGTTAACCTTATATTCTCTCACGTTATTATCCTTTCTACCTAATAGTCCCTTTATCTAGATTAGAGTGTCTCCTTTTGTTTACATGAAGAACTCCTTATCTAATATTCAAACAATACATGCCCTTTTCAAAGAAGCTCTTCCCATCACCACCAGTAGTGTTGGAGATTGCCACCAGTGGTACCTTACACTTGATTCTCTCTGATAGCACTTACCATGTTGTAGTTGGTTTAATGTCTGTAGTGTACTCTCACCTCTGAACCTCTATTAATTTTTTGAGGCTGGAAATTTGTTTTATTAATCTTCATATACTCTAACCCTAATACAGACTGGCATTTGCTAGGCATTCTATAAAATATATGTTGAATAAGAGGGTGGGAATTTATGAGAAGATAAGATTTGTAAGGCATAGAAGCTAGTTAAGAGAGCTAAATACTTTCTAATGCATCTTAGAAAAATAAGGAGAATAACAGTCTTATAACTTGAATCTTTTTGCTTTTCACTGGTATCATTTCCTGAAAAATTAGATGTAACATAATGAATTTCTTATTGGAGGTAAAAAAATTAATAGCATTTAAACTTTATGCAACTTGATTCAACAAGGATTAATTCCATGGTCTTCTTCCTTCGGAATTGCATTGGTTTTTAAAAATTGTGTGTTATAGAGTGGTATATTTGCATATCTACTAATACCTAATTGTCAAGATTAAAAATTTAGAAATTTTTATATCAATAGAAACATGTTACACACAAGTGAAATAACTTTTACTGTAATTAAAAGCAATATATTATTTAAATTATGTTAATTACTCCACCAGTAAAATCATTTTCAATTATTTGAAGGTGCACCTCCTCTTTCCTCTTTGGAAAAAGATAAAGAAATTGATCTTGAGCTACTACAAGATCTAATGGAAGTTGATATTGATCCTTTAGATATTGATTTGGAAAAGGATCCTCTTGCAGCCAAAGTTTTTAAGGTATGATACAAAATAGTATTCTTTGCAAATAAAACCTTTCACATTGCTCTTTTGGTTTATTCATTACTCAACAGAGGAAAGTGTACATATTTATCACCAAATTGACCCATGATTTAATGTACTCAAAATCTATTAAATTGCTGTAGGTACTATAGTATACCAAATGAATAGTATAAGGAAAACTTACACCATTTTGTTAATATATCCACTAATATTATCTCATGTAAGAACCACTAATAAGCATGGGGAAGTATATTTGTGGATTATAAACATTTCAAGCAGCATTTAATCTGATCTAAGCTGAATTCATTGCAGATTTTACTTCTGTGTTAGCCTTAACTTTTCTAAAGGAGATACATGCTTAATACTTTATATTGATTCTTTTTGTGTGTAAGAGATTTTATTAACGATAGTTATCCCTCAGGTTTTAAATAAGCTATTTTTAATATTTTGTATAAAAAGAAGAGAATATTACAGAACCATTCCTCTATATCATTAGGATTATATTTATGTTTTGGGGAATTTAAAATATAGAATGATTATTTTGTAACCCTGTGTGAGTTTAGATAATGTACATAATAATGTCACTCCTTCTGAAGAGGCAAAAATAAACTGCGGTTGTTTTCCATTTGTTTAAGCCAATAAGCAGTACATGGTATGATTATTGGGGCGCTGATTATGGCACCTACAACTACAACCCTTACATTGGAGGTCTTGGAATTCCTGTAGCAAAGCCACCTGCAAATACAGAGAAGAATGGATCACAAACAGTCAGTGTGTCAGTGTCTCAGGGTAAGTGTGTGTTTATATCTTAAGACATATGCTGCTCTTGGAAATAAGTCCTAAATTTATATTTTCCCTCTTGAGAAATTGAGCCCGAGTGTGTTCTAGCAGGGTTTAATATCACAGGTGTGCCATGAGAGTGACATTCAGAGCTGTGTGTTTCTGTCAGTAAGTTTTGAGGAGCTTCCATTTATGGTCCAAATTTTCCCCCCTCAAAATAACACTTAACAAAATAGCAAAATATATTTGTAATTGTGTTTGTCAGTGATTTTGAGTAAATTTGCTTTTATTTTTTAATGTTAATAATAAACTTTTGTATTTGTCAACAGAATAAAACTATTTTGAATATTATTTTGGCACTCTTCTAGTCACATAAAATATATCATTTTTTTTTTTTTACATTTTGAGTCAATCATACATTTATTAGAGAGTTACAAGTATAATACAGAGAACATGTGTTGTCTTGATCCATTAGGTGTAAGTTGCTAATCTGATGTTATTTTTATTTTGTTTTATATATTTTTCAAAGTAGGTCATTCTTCTACATAAACACATCACAAGGCACACTTCATCATAATCGGGAAATTAACATTAATATTAACTAATGTTCAGACCTCATTCAAGTTTCGTCAGTTGTGTCTACATAATGTCCTTCAATGCAAAAGAATTTAGTGCAAAAACTTGCAGTACATTTATCTCTTCAGTTTCATTCAGTATGCCACGGTTTAACTTTTGTGATCTTGATACTTTTGAAAATGACAGCCTAATTACTTTATAGAATGTCTTCCAGTTTGGGTTTGTATGCTATTTCCTCATGATTGTAGTCATGCATTTTTGACATAAATATCATGAAAATGTAATGCTCAGGTTTTCTTATTGCATCCCATTAGGTGGCTCATAGTTTTAATTTGTCCCACTACTGCAATTTTAAGTTTATTTACTTCATTAAGGAGGTGTTTGCCTATCTTCTCCATTGTAAAGTTATTCTTTTCCCCAAGTAAAAGATTTTACTGGTTTAGAAGTGGTGGCAGAGTGGTTATTGGAAACTATTCTTTAAAAAAAAAATTACATGTTTATTCATTTAGTTTGAATAGACCCTTGGTTTGCTGTTTTACTCAATGGATTATAATTCACTGTTATCATTATTTACTTGTTTGTTTTTATTGAGATAATATATAAATAACAAAGTTTACTGTTATAGCCTTTTTAAGTGTGCAGTTCTGTTGCAGTAAGTCCATTGTTAGTGTTGTCCTTATTTATTTTGATGTTCAAATAGTCCCGGATTTGACCAGTGGGATCTTTTCCAAGCTGGTCTCTTGTATTTTTGTCATGTTCGCATCTTTCTTTGAGCACTTCCTTGTTTTCTGGCGCAGCAAGAGGCCAAGGCTGATTATTTACTTTCTCTTCCCAAGATTGAGAATTAGACATTTTAATAAGGCAAAGCGATGTCAAAACATTTTAGAGGAGAAATTGTGATTAAAAAAACAAAATTTGATTGGTAGATAGACCCCCTACTGGGGCTCGAACCTGCAACCCAGGCATGTGCCTGGAGCAGGAATCATAGGTTGATGCTCAACCACTGAGCTACATTGGCTGGGCTACTTACTGTTCTTTTGATGGCCATGCCCTCTTGGTGGACAAATGTAGCAGAGTGTGTATGTGTCTATACACATTTGCATTTATATTCATTTCTATGTCTATCTAGAATGCCATGAGTTCACATTGATACAACACTTTAACTAATCCAACTTCATAGGCTTCATTTTAGTAGTCCCCATTTGCATAGTTGTATCTTTTTTCTGACAGTGAGGAATCTGGTTCTCAGTATCTTTAACATATTCATTTCATTACTATTACTTCACTTATTTGATCCACCTCATTCTACTTATTCACCTTTCCATCTCTGGACTTCTTTGTACAGGTATTATTACCTGCTATGGCTCTGATAACCCCATGCCTGGTTGTTCTTACATGAGGACACATATCCTACCCAGTTTCCTGTTTGGATGTCAACATTTTATTGTAGGAAGTAGGACATGAGTAAGTCTTACCAAATTATCTTTTAAAAAAATATATTTTCATTGGTTCTTTTTTTTTAGCCCTAGATGCTCGTCTAGAAGTTGGACTTGAACAGCAAGCAGAACTGATGTTGAAAATGATGTCTACCTTGGAAGCAGATTCCATTTTGCAGGCATTAACAAATACATCTCCTACATGTAAGTAAAAATTGTCGTTCTTAGAGTATTGCAAAAATGATTAACCTGCTGATTATTTTCAGGTGTAGCCAGCAAGGACAAATTTCTAAATTTGATGTCTGATGTGAGTCTGAACGGGCTAAATACATAGCACAGTGATGGCGAACCTATGACACGCGTACTCATTTTTTTGGTTGATTTTTCTTTGTTAAATGGCATTTAAATGTATAAAATAAATATCAAAAATATAAGTCTTTGTTTTACTATGGTTGCAAATATCAAAAAATTTCTATATGTGACACGGCACCAGAGTTAAGTTAGGGTTTTTCAAAATGCTGACACGCCGAGCTCAAAAGGTTCGCCATCACTGATATAGCACTTCTCTTGCTAAATTAGTAGGAAGTTGAGAAATAAGACAAAGGATTAACAAGTTGGGAGAGTGGAGGGGACCAAAATATCTCCATGTAGTGCTCTTAAATTCAACTCAGAAACCTGAGTCATGTTTTTGTTATTGTCTTGTGAGGTTAAGTAAATTCCTAGGGAAGGCTATTAGCTAGCTATCTGTGAGTTTATTGCATTATATTTAAATCATTAATAAAAATGGCTTTTGTATTACTAACATCTTTATTATCCTTAAAGACTAGGATGGAAGACCTAGGTAAGGATGATAGTCAAATGGGCCTAATTGAACTGCAGAATTGAAAGGATTTACTACCTAATTATAGCAAAGGAATCAAATTTTTTATAATAAGGGACCAGATGTTAAATATTTTAGGATTTCTGAGCCATATAGTGGGCATTGTAACTACACAACTCTGACTTTTTAGCAATAAAGCAGCCATAGACAATAACAGTATGAAAATGAATGGGCATGGCTGTTACAAAATCAGGTGGCCTGCCAGATTTAGCTAACAGGTCACGGTTTGCTGACCCTTGATGTAAAATGCTAGACTTGGGTAGATCTGCTCCTCTCAGGTGAGTACATTTTAGATAGCAGCCTATCTCTCAAAGGCAAAGATCGAGGAGAAGTACTGAGAAGATGATAATGGTTCCCCCAACCCATGTAGGCCTACGAATCACTTTACCTGCTCTGTGACATGGTGACAATGGGCTGGTCATAGCAGTTAGAAGCTAGGGAAAGCATCATGTTCCTTCAATCAAAGGGAGTTCACAGTTCATTTTCATAAAAGCTTTGGGTTTTTTAGTTCTCTCTGTGTTAAGTTAAATTCTTTCATTGCAAACTTCATTTATTTCTTAGGAGATATAGAAAAAAAGAGAAGATGCTGTTCTGTACTCTTAGTATTGGTATTCTAATATTGTTGTACATTGTCTCCTATGTAATAATGGGGATCCCTTTTGTTTGGTCAGCCTTTCCATCACCACAGCTCAATACTGCCCAAAATAGTGCTTTTCTTTGTTAGCCATTTAAAAAACCACACAAAAACATTTATTAGAAGATCCTTTGTAATTGGTATCAGCTTCTCAATTGTCTTTTGATTATTGTCATGTGCAGAACTGTGTCCTCCCCTTTGTTTTCCCCCTCCCTTTTAATATAACTTTCTAAATATATGAAGAACTGCTCTTAGAGTCCCTATATTTTGCGCTCCTCATGAATTATATTTATTTAATTAGTTTGATGTGTGGCTTGGCATCAGGATTTTTGGATGCTTCAGGGTTAAGAATCAATTGACTAGATTGTCCATTCTAATCCCTGCTGGCCAGCCTGTGGCCTGCCAGGTTTCACTTGTGGACCAGAGTACCCTAGAAACCTCCTGGAGAAGAGAGCACAGCTCCAGTGGGCTCATGCCATGGGAACTTCTAGACCAGTGATGGTGAACCTATGACACGCGTGTCACAGGTGACACGTGAACTCATTTTTTTGGTTGATTTTTCTTTGTTAAATGGCATTTAAATATATAAAATAAATATCAAAAATATAAGTCTTTGTTTTACTATGGTTGCAAATATCAAAAAATTTCTATATGTGACACGGCACCAGAGTTAAGTTAGGGTTTTTCAAAATGCTGACACGCTGAGCTCAAAAGGTTCGCCATCACTGTCCTAGACACTCGTGGGTGGGGGGTGGAAGAAAGAGAGAAAGAAAAAACAGTCAATAGACTAGAGTCTAGATTATTCTAAAACTACCTTCTTAAGAATTAGTCGAGATTCTTCTTCCTCTCCCTTTTCTTTTCCTCTTATTAATTAGGAAAAAATTTAAAAATTGCTAGAGTAAAGTGCAAAAAAGTTTCTTTCCTTTGGTGGACAAATCCTGTGATTTGGGAGTTTCTCTGTTGATTGTCCTTTTTGACTTTCAAATAATGTGGTAAAAACAAGTTTTCAAATAATAACAATGAATCATTTTAAAGAATACAGTTTTAAATTAAAAAAAACAAACAAACCCACGACCATCAGTTACCTATACATAGTAATAGCTAGTTAGCAGTTCTCCTGATTTGTGTATAAAATCATAATTGTGTTTAATTTTCAGTATCACAGTCTCCCACTGGAACAGATGATTCACTTCTAGGGGGTTTACAAGCAGCGAACCAATCCAACCAACTTATTATACAGTTATCATCTGTCCCAATGTTAAATGTTTGTTTCAACAAACTTTTTTCCATGCTTCAAGTCCATCATGTTCAGGTATGACTTCAGGAGAAATGATGCATTTTTAGACATTATTAACAGCCTGATATAAGATGAAAATGACTGGGGAGAGCATTCTCAACCTAACAGGGATGATTTCTTTATTATGCTCAGCTGGAAAAATATTGGAGCTGCTTTGATAACCACAGCTCTTCAGTAATAGGTTATATTTATATTTTTTATGATTCTAAGTTTTATTGATTAGATCCCACTACAGTTGACTCTTGAAAAACACAGAGGTTAAGGGCTCTGACCTCCCCCACAACTGAAAATCACATTTAACTTTAGACTATCCCAGTTTAAACTACGAATTGCCTTATGTTGACCAGAAGCTTTACTGATAACAGTTAATTGTATTCTTACAATAAAATAAGCTAGAGAAAAGAAAGTGTTACTAAGAAAATCTTAAGGAAGAGAAACTACGTTTATATATTTATTGAAAAAGTCTGCATGTAAGTGGTTCTGTGCAGTTCAAACTCATGCTATTCAAGGGTCAACTGTATATATTATAGTTTAAATACACTTGTATTTAAACACTTGAATCAACTCTTAAGTTAGGAAAGTATTTCTATTAGCTAAATTATAATTTTATATTAGGTAAATTATATATTTTAATTCACTTAAGTTTTGATTCATCAAGAATTTTAAGATTGCTTGTCAACTAAATTGAAGTAACCAAAGTATTTAATAGAAAAATTATTTAGACTTAATCATAAGTATTCATACAGAAGAATTTGTTTAAATAGTATTTCATAATATAACAGGTACTTTTTTCTTTCAATTTTTACTCTTTTTCAGTTGGAATCACTTCTCCAATTGTGGCTCACATTGAGCCTGAATTCTAGTTCATCTGGAAACAAAGAGAATGGAGCAGAAATTTTTTTATATAATGCTAATCGAATACCTGTCATTTCATTAAATCAAGGTAATATTTATTATTAGGAAAAATATTCTCATAGCATAAATTATAAGCTTAAAAGGTAATGATTAGGTTAATATATACTTAAACTTTGTCATAAGGGTTATAATGTTTTCTTTTTTTAAAAAAAATATTTTTATATTTTTATTCATTTCAGAGAGGAAAGAAGAGGGAGAGAGAGATAGAAAGATCCATGATAAGAGAATCATGGATTGGCTGCCTCCCGCAAGTTCCCCTCTGGGGATCGAGCCCACAACCCGGGCATGTGCCCTTGACTGGAATCAAACCTGGGACCTTTTGGTTCACTGGCTGACGCTCTATCCACTGAGCCAAACCTGCCAGGGCAGTTAAAATGTTTTAGTGAAAGAAAAAAATTTTTATACACTGACTTAATAATTAGCAGGAAAGAACAAAAGACCTTTATATTCTCTTATCTGTATTATTTTATGCCTGTGTGCAACTGAAATTGACAATGTTCCATGAATCTTTATGTTGGATTCCTGTAAAGTGTTATCTTAATTTGGTTTTAGGGGAATTGGTAAGTTGGAGAAGGATATTAATTTGCCATAGAAGTTGTGTTCATTTTTTTTCTTGGCATATGCAAGAATGTGGAAACTAGAATAATATCTTCAACAGGAATAGAACTAGCCTTTATATCTGGCTATAAGAATTTATTTTAGTTATATTTTAAGAAAAGTGATAATGATCTATTTCTGGTGCTTTCTTCCTGTGGAGGGGTATCCTGTATCTTACATGGCTCTCACATGACCCGTTTTTCAGCCTCACTGACAGCCATACTGGGTCATGGTCCCACATATGTTTGCAATTGTTTCAGCAAGACCAGCCTGACTTTATT
Source organism: Myotis lucifugus (assembly GCF_000147115.1). Taxonomy (NCBI): domain Eukaryota; kingdom Metazoa; phylum Chordata; class Mammalia; order Chiroptera; family Vespertilionidae; genus Myotis; species Myotis lucifugus. Next base: position 2,382,743 of record NW_005871182.1, read on the forward strand.
CAGCTTTCATCTTTTCCTTGTATTAGTAATTATTATAAATTTTGCTCTCATCTCTTTTAAACTTTGTTATTGTGAAAAATATTAAATAAGAGTAGATAGGAAAGTAATGATTCCTTATTATCATCACATATCTGGTTAGTATTTAAACTCTGACAGTTGTCTCAACTTTTATAATTTTTTAAAATTTAAATTCGGATCTATAATAGGTCTACACATTGTAGTTAATTATGTTCTTCCTTTTAATCTCAGTAGGTTTCCTCTGTGTCTTTTTTATCCCCTTATAAAGTCATTTATCAAAGAAATATGGTTATATGTTTCCCAAGACTCCTGGGTCCTGTTTCTTTGTGACTGTATCTCCACTATGTCCTCTGTACTTCTTGTAAATTGGTAGTTATTATAAATTGTAATAAATTGAAGCTTGATCTGATTTGAGGTTTTGAAGGCATTTTATAGGTTGTCTGTCTTTATAACAAGTATTGATGTTTAATGCTTAGAGTCATTAATAATAATTCACTAGATGTTTCAAAATGAACATAGTCTTAGTCTGTTATTCCTTCTTTATTTATTAGCTGAAATACTCCCAGAAAGAGAAACTTCCTTTTATATGCTATTATTTCACCTTTTGATGTTATAGTTTGTATAAAAAAAGGCAGGAAAAACGCTAGAAATTTTTTTCTTTTATAGAATTAGTTTTAAAAATGAACTGGTTCACAGATAGTCTATATTCATAAGCTATAAGTTTCTTTAATAAATATCTGTATGAGTTTATGGACTTAAACATATTTTTTATGCTTCTATTATAATTCTCATCTTTTTTTATTTACAGAAAAGGTCATACGTACTTTATTTTTTTAATTACATTAAAAAATTTTAAAATTCTATATTGTGAAAGTAACAGTTATAATTCTTATTGATGCTGATATTGTGCCAGTTGTGGCCCGTGAGAGACTCCTTTTCAGTTATTTTTTGGGTGGAGAGGGGTGTGATTTAAATAAAAAGAAACGATTCTGTTTCTGTTAACTTTTAGTATAATAGATACCCCCGACTCTGTATTTCCTTCCTGAGGTCTGGAATGATCCATTTTTACAGAGTGTTTTAAGAGCATACTCTGGGCACTCTATTATGTTTTTGCATTTTGAATAACTGTTTTGGCTTCTCCAGCTGGTACAGGTGCTTCTTATCTGGGCCTTTCAAGCAACCTTACTACTCTTTTACTTTGTGCTTTGTTGGGAATTTACATTGGTTTTCCCCATCCTTTATTTCTGATAAGCCTTATTATTTTCAATTTTGGGTTTTGCAGAATGTGATGATTTTTAGTAAAACACAAATTCTGTTTCAGTAGAAATGCCTATAATTTGGAAAAAACAATAAATTTATAATGATAATAATTTATGTGTCATGGGCTGAGCTTTATACTTAGCCATAAAATGTTATTGACGGTTAATGCGTTTGTTCTTCTTAATGGGGAACTCTTTCATTTGTATGGTGACGTTAGATAGTGAGTTGATTTAAAGGAATATTTTTGAATTCTGTTTGTTTTTAATTCTGAGTAAACATTTGCTTTTTCTGAGTAGAAATTTTCTCCTTTCTTTTCTCTGCGTAGCATCAATAACTAGCTTCCTCACAGTGTTAGCTTGGTATCCCAATACCTTGCTCCGGACATGGTGCCTTGTGCTTCATAGTCTAACAATCATGACGAACATGCAGCTTAATTGTAAGTAAATATTTATTCTTTTAAGCCTATTCATTACTTTAAATCTCTGACATATACAATATTATTCTTGCTATCAGAGTCTTTAAAAAATACTTTTTCTAAGAATTGATACAGTTATGACAATTATTAAATTTATTTGAATATGTATCTTCTGAATTTGTTGCTATATATTGTATACTTTGCTTTTTTATGTTGATAATATATTCTCCTATAAGTGCCATTATAAATTCACGTCATATTTTTTCCTTCTAAAAGGTAATAGTTATTAAAATAAAATTGGTTACTTTTAGAGTAGAAAGTCAAATATTTAATACTTATCTGTGTTTTATGTTGATTATTCTATTAAAGTGCCTTTAATTTAAAAACGATTTATTCATTATAATACTCATTAACATATATAACTAGATTCCTCAGTTTTTGTTTTTTACATAACTGAACATAATTATTCTCAGATTCCAATGCCCTATTAAGTTGTTTTCTTTTCACACTCCAATCCCTTTTTTACCATTTTATTTACTATAGTAAAATAATTTCTAACATTCACAGAAAGGAACTTTTAGTACTTTCTGTGGCTTTTGTTTCCTTCAAATCATGAAAATACTCTCCTATATTATTTTCTGTAGTGCTTATGGTTTTCCATGTTTAATTCTATGTTTTTATTTGGCATTCTTGAGGTAGTTGTGAGGTAGGGATCAATGTTCATATTAGAGGGCGTGGACTAGCCATTTGTAAATTGAAATCTTTATTCCAAGGGACATATGTACTACTTTCAACATAAAGATAAAAGAAATCTTTATTTCATTTGTAGGTTATTACAAAAGAAGGGTGGATTTCTTCCCCATTCTGTTTGGATTTAATTTTGTAAATAGAAAGCTCTGTGACATTGATAAAAATTTAAATCATTGCTTAACATGAAAATTCCATTTTCTAATTTGGAATATATTTTCCAAATATGGGATCAAAAGCATTACTATATGATACTGAAGATAGATTTTTAACACAAAGGATATTTTCTTCAGTTCAGAAAACTGGTGTATTAGTTAACAATATACAACCTTGAAATAACTGACATGAAATAATGAGTAGTTTTTCCCTCAGTTTATTATAAAAATCTGGATTAAAATTTACCTGAAAAGTAGATCTCTATTTCTGGAAGACAGATAGGTTCACCAGAAGTACATTAAGCATTTAGTTATTTCTTTTCCAGTTGATTGTACGTAGAACAGGGTATTTTCACAATTGAAGTAGGAGAGAGGCAGGAGATCTGTGGTAGATGAAAATAGAGAATGAGTCCGACTCAGTTAATTCAGATCCTTTTAATAACCTGTAACAGCCAGGAATGTGTTAGTTTTCCTTAAAACTAAAAGATATCAGATACTACATTTTCATTGTTTCTTAATGTTTTATAGCTGGTTCCAGCAGTGCCATTGGTACTCAGGACAGTACTGCCCATCTGTTGGTTTCTGATCCAAACCTGATTCATGTTTTAGTGAAATTTCTTTCTGGCACCAGTCCACATGGAACAAATCAACACAGTCCACAGGTAATATGAATTTTGAAAAGCAGTCATAGACCCATACTATAAAATTAAAATGTTTGTAAAGAAAAACTTTAATGTACCTAAATATGTAACATTGTTATTGCCATAGTATTAAATGGTAGCCTTTGATGTATCAGTGTAATAAAATATTTTGAATTATTAATAACACTAGGGGCCTAGTGCACAAATTTGTGCACCTAGAAAGAAACTGGGCTGCGAGGCTGTGGTAGGCATAGGAATGGGTCTTGGCCCATCCTCCATGCCCCCGTCCGGCCCCTCCTGCTGTGGTCCCATGTCTACCGGCAGCCCCACTCCTGCCGCCGCCACTCCCAAGTGCTGACAGGCCACTCCCACTTGCTGACAGCACCGGCCCTGCTTGCACCCACTGATGGCACAGAGCGATTGGGGCTGCTGTCATCAGTGGGTGTGAGCAGCAGCTGCTGCCCCGATTGCCCTTCAGGAGAAGGGGGAGATGGAGAAGCCCTCAGGGGCGATCATGGCCGGCAGCCACCACTCGCACCCGTTGATGGCATCGAGTAATCGGGACCGGCGCAGGCACCAGCAGCGGGTGGAGGCAGCAGCTTTGGTGCTGACTGCAGGTGTGGGCAGGGCTGGCGCTAGCAGCAGGTGCGAGTGCTGTGTGGGACCACGGTGCGTGGGAACAAAGAATTTTCAGTAACCACCAGAGGCTCACCCCGATGACAGCGACTGGTGCCCCGCCTTGGTCTGGCTCCCCTGCTCACCACCTCCACCATCCTGCCATGGCCAAGGCCGCCATGTTCCGCACACGCCCCCTGGTGGTCAGTGCATGTCATAGTGATTGGTTGTGCAGTTGTTCTGGTGTGCGGTTGTTCCAGTTGTGTTACCATTCAGTCTATTTGCATATTAGCACTTCATTATATAGAATTAGTAGCTATATTGAAACTGTATTATAGGGGGTAGTATTTTTTGTTGGATTTTTGGCATTGATTTTGTATATTTTTAATATTAGCTATTTTATTTAACAAAAAATAAGATGTATCAGAACTTATAAACATTTTCAGTCTTGCAACAGATTTCTTTTACATCATTTTAATTTCTTGCTATATTGTACTACTTTAAAAATATTTATACTTTATTATATTTCTTTTTATAGAAAAATATATGTAGTATTCATATGTAGTATTAATGGAAGTTATTCAAGATTATTTTGCAGTATTATCTTTTTTATCTTTTGTTGTTAATCTTTACCCTATGATATATTTCCATTGATATATTGATATATTTTTTTTTTGAGAGAGTGGGAGAGGGAGAGACACACAGAGAGAAACATTGATGTGATAGAGACACATCAATTGATTGCCTCCCCGCCCAGACCCGGGCCAGTGATCAAGCCTGCAATTGAGGAACATGTCCTTGACTGGAATCGAACTCGGGACCCTTTAGTCTGTGTGCCGACAATCTATCCACTGAGCCAGTCCGGCTAAGGATACAGTGTTATCTTTTAGTTCTTAGCTATGTGCTAGGTATAGGTAATGTTCTAGGTGCTAGGAATATTAGTACTTACCAAGACCATGTCTTACCTTCTTGGAGCTTAAATTCTGAATCTGAAATTTCCTATTTATGAATATCTAAAAATGAATCAGTTTCCTGCTATCACTGATAATATTTTTGTTTTTCAAATGAAAGTTACAACAGTATAGTATTTGATTTAAGACTTGATACTTTTTAAATGAATAATTTCTTAAATGGTATCAGTAAGCAGTTTTCAATAAAATTTCATTTCTTTTCAGGTTGGGCCAACAGCTACACAAGCTATGCAAGAATTTCTTACCCGATTACAAGTGCATCTTTCTTCAACATGTCCTCAGATATTCAGTGAATTTTTACTCAAGCTAATTCATATACTTTCAACAGAAAGGTATATCTCAGTGTTTACATATATTTCTTATGTGAAATATATATTATTCCATTTTTTTGAGGGGTGTATCTGGGAGAAGATAAACAGTAGTATATTAAGATTAAGGAGGAAGGGCCTGGCCAATTTTTCTCAGTGGTTGGAGCGTCAGCTTTTGTTCTTACCAAGGAGAACATTTCCTTCTCTCCAAGTGGTGGAAAACAGCAAATGGTGCTTGAGGATTTGTTGTTTTTATTCAGACACTAAATACATGGTGTCTTTCCAGTACCATTTTTCTTACCTGACATCAATTGATATTCTACCATTCAGCACTAAACTGACACTACGCAAAGTTATCACCAAATTCACAGGTTTAACTGCTCAGTTCTACAAGACTGCTCTCACTTCAGAGGATAGTTGCAAGTGCCAGGTACCCAGGTTATATGTAAGTTAAGGTAGATTATGATGAAAAAAAAAGGAAAAAAAAGGGATGTATATTATAAATTGAGGGCAAGCACAATAATCAAATTTAGTTATTAATAAATAATAAGCCAGTAGTGGAAACAAATGAAATCATCAACTTAATCCAAAAAGTATGCAGAAAATAATTTTTAAAAAGGATCAAAGACTAAATAGAAAAATAGCAAAGTGATAAATTTTAGCCCACTATATCAATAATTACATTTAATGTAATTAAATCATAGTCTACCTTAACTTACATATAATTACAACAGTGTATTTCCAATTTATCACTCATATGTCAGAACTTTACAACAATAGATTTTCAGTTTCTTGCTCCTCTCACATGTTTGCTTATGCTGTAAACACAAAAATATATTCATATAGTTTTTTGCTTTAGATAAACTCATAGCCTTTAGGCATTAAAGTGAATAGTATTTTTTACCTGGGAAGAGACAAGACTCTTCTAGGGTGATTAGTGTGAATATTTGAGTCACTCTTTTTAGCAATTGAGTTGGGTTTGGGTTTTGTTGTTGCTATGGTTACCCACACACATACAATTCGGCTACAAATTGAGGGGTTCTCACAATTCCTCAGGTTTGCTAATTCTCTAGGACAAATTATAGAACGCAGGAAAAACATTTTATTCATGTTTACTAGCTTATTATAAAGTATACTAGAAGCCCGTTGCATGAAGATTCACGCAATAGGCCTTCCTTCCCCTGGCTGCCGGCACCGGTTTTCCTCCCGCACCTGGGACCCAGGCCTTTGGTCCGGCCGCAGCGGAGAAGCCAAGCCTCTTCAGTCTTCAGTCTTCACTCCGGCCGGAGCCTTCAGTCTTTGTTCTGTGCCTGTGTATGCAAATTAACCGTCATCTTTGTTGGGTTAATTTGCATACTCATCTGATTGGCTGGTGGGCATCGCGGAGTGATACCAATTTGCATGTTTCCCTCTTATTAGTGTAGATGTAATTCAGGATCAGCCTAATGGAATTGATGCATAAGGCAGGGTGCGTGGAGGTGGTGGTGGGGGAGGTTGCCTTTGAATGGATGTGAACTCCAAAGTTTCTATGTCATCACCCTCGCAACCCTAGTGGTGTTTAGCAATTTGTTAAATATTTTAGCGCACTTCTTCTTACCCACTTGTATATTGCCAGTGCCTCTTTTTTATTAATTCTGCCGCAGGAAAGCCAATGATCATATTCTGTCTCCTTGGAGGTGACTGTCTTTTTATAAATGTCAGGCTTTTTGGTATCCTTTGACCTCAGGGATCTGATGAGTTCAAGAAGAGTTATGACTTTATAGTCCATTTAGCTTTTTCTTAATAAGTTGTGGGCGATGATTTTAGGCATAGCAGAACTTGAAAGCATTTAATTCTGATGCATAAGAATTATTTGATTGAGTCTTAATTTTTGAAATTAAAACCAGTAGGGGATGTTTAAAATAGCAACATTTGAGGATATAATATAACAGCTAATTTTATTAGGAGTACCACCTTGTGATATTTACATATTTTATTCTGTAGCTTCAGAGTCACCTGTTTGATTTACTTGGCCTTTAGTTTTCTATTTTGAAGGGAAGTCATTTTTTATTTTGTATAAAATAGAGATAAGAACAAGTACTCAGGAAGACATGGAAACCATTTGCTACAAAATGAAATAGTGAATACCATGAGTTTAATTTTTGTTTAGCTTTATTGTTTTATGTGGTTTCCTCCCCCTCACCCCCACCCAAAGATCTTAAAATGGATTAATTTTTAATTATCTATCTTTTTCTACAGGGGTGCCTTTCAGACAGGCCAAGGACCTCTTGATGCCCAAGTAAAGCTCTTAGAATTTACTCTGGAGCAGAATTTTGAAGTCGTTTCAGTTAGTACTATTTCTGCTGTGATAGAGTCTGTCACCTTTTTAGTGCACCACTATATCACTTGCTCTGACAAAGTCATGTCTCGAAGTGGATCAGATAGCTCAGTGGGTGCTCGAGCATGCTTTGGGGGACTCTTTGCCAACCTCATTCGTCCAGGTGATGCAAAAGCAGTTTGTGGAGAAATGACAAGAGATCAACTCATGTTTGATATGTTAAAACTGGTTAACATTTTAGTACAGCTGCCTCTTTCGGGCAATAGGGAATACAGTGCAAGAGTTTCTGTGACCACCAATACGACAGACAGTGTTTCAGATGAAGAAAAAGTCTCAGGAGGCAAAGATGGTAATGGAAGCAATAGTAGCATTCAAGGATCACCTGCATATGTCGCTGACTTAGTGTTAGCCAACCAGCAGATTATGAGCCAGATTTTGTCTGCTCTGGGCCTGTGTAATAGTAGTGCCATGGCGATGATAATTGGTACGTATTGAGAATATTAATCTTATTCTTGTTTTTGGTGCTATATCTCTTCTCTTTAGCAATGTATGAGTTCATTTTCTTTTTAGTTTATGCTGTAGGGGTAATTGTAAACTTCTTAGCATGATTGATTTTTATTAGTGAAAACTTATATAGAGTGGCTTCAATCAATGAATTAAGTTGAAATATTGAAAAATTTTAATTAATTGGAAAATACTAACAAAATAATGTCAATTAAATTAAGAAAAAATATCAGTATCATAAGGCAGGTACCATAATTTATAGTGACACATTTTTAACATTTTAAAGATGAAAACTTATATCAAATTTGGTATTAGGGAATCAGTAAGATTTATTTACATTTTTTAAAAAAGCGAAATATAAAATTTTATTCAACGTGTAATAGTTTCTATGACATGTATCAATGTAAAATATATATATTGTTGCTTCTTTTTGTTATAAATATATATATGTATATATTTTTGTGAGTGGGTGTGTATGTGAAATAGTCATCTTCTAATCATTAGCTGTTTGGAAGTATAGTTACATATAAATACCACTTATTTCTCTCTCTCTTTTCTTTCTGCTTAATATATAGCTATGTGGAATTATGTTCCTCGATCATATAACATAACAACTTGTTTTTATTGTTACCAGCAATAGAGATAATTCATGTATCTCAGATTACTGAAAAGCATTCTCTACTGAATATTATGTTAGATAATTTAATTTGTAGGTACACACATGCGCGCGTCACACACACACACACAGCTATTAATGTACTCATCCTTCAGTGGTTTCAGGAAAAATGACCATTAAGTGTATTTTAATTATTACTGGGTTTTAAGAATGTATTTAAAAAAATGTGTAATCTTTTTATTTAAACTAGGGGCAAGTGGATTACATCTCACCAAACATGAAAACTTTCATGGTGGGTTAGATGCCATATCAGTTGGGGATGGATTATTTACCATACTGACAACCCTTAGTAAAAAAGCTTCTACAGTCCACATGATGCTGCAGCCAATTTTAACCTACATGGCCTGTGGATATATGGGCAGACAAGTAAGTTCAATCCCACAACAGTTGTAGTAATTTACGTAGTTTCTGACAATGGGAGTAGAGAATTATTTATAGGACAAAGATGAATAGAGTATTCATATTACAAATTGGAAAATGAACAACATCAACAGATGAGAACTATAAATTATTAGTGGACATTGGAGAGTAAGAGGTCTTTGAAGTGTTAATTTTCAAAGACGACCACAGTGATACAGTTACAGTATTCTTAAATTTTAGAATTTTTTCCCATTGTCCCAAGAAATTCTTTCCTTTCCCCCCAAAATAGCATAGTTGAATACTAAAATGTTGTCTTTAGATATTACATATGAAAATTTAATGAGTATTTTTTTCAAGCTTATGTTGCATATTTAGTTTCCTTTCAATTGAAATTTGAGATTAGGGTAATTTTAAAGGGAAAACGTTAGAATATTATTGCTTTTTATATTTCCTTTTTTAAAATGTGATTTTTTAAAACTTTTAGTCTTTCAAATGCAGATTTTAAAAACAATTTTGCAAAGAATTTTTTATATGTCAGTGTATAATGATCATTTTCTTAAGTATTTATTGCATATGCATATTTCTTGATTGGAGGATACAAATATATTTGGGAAGGATAAATTTTTGAAATGAAGCAAAAATTAATGCACATTAACTTAAGGTAAAAGTGATAATAGTAGTTGAAGACAGATGCTTAAAAATGTGCTCTGAATTCAGAGAGGATATTATTCAGTTCCTTTTTGATTCAAGTGAGATTTGTTATATGTTTTAGCAGACACTTTTATGTAGCGACAGGTTAAGGCTGTCATTTTATAATAGACTATAAAGGAATATTACATTCAATAAGAAATTTAGTTGTCCTAATTCACTGTAAATTAACAATTGCTATTTTAAACTTAAAATATACATGTGTATTTTTTGTGTTATTAGGGCTCTCTTGCTACTTGCCAGTTATCAGAACCATTATTGTGGTTCATTTTGAGAGTATTGGATACTAGTGATGCCTTAAAAGCATTCCATGACATGGGTAAGATAAAATTTCATTAATTGTCCTTTAAGTGTAATCATTTGATAGTATGTTATGTTCTCATTTGGGTAGTCTTTAGGTAAGTTAAGTTGATGTCAAACTATCTATCTTAAGATTCATTTAGTATTTTTTGGTAAATTTAGGTGGTGTTCAGCTCATTTGCAACAATATGGTAACTAGCACAAGAGCTATTGTAAACACTGCAAGAAGTATGGTATCAACTATTATGAAATTTCTTGACTCTGGTCCAAATAAAGCTGTGGACAGCAGTTTGAAAACAAGAATACTAGCTTCTGAGCCTGACAATGCAGAAGGAATTCATAACTTTGCACCTCTAGGTAAGAAAATAATTATTAAATCATACTGGTATAAATTTATGTAGTTTATTAACTGGAATGAAACAAAAATAGTTGTTGAAATAAGTTGATCATGTTATATAATTACCATTTTAATTTAAAACACTTGATTTTAAAGGTAGTGGTTTTTGAAACATTCTACATATTAGGGAAGTTTATTATAGTTCTTTAGCAGTAATATTTTTATTTTGAGTTTAAATAAAAGTGTAATGTAGAAGACTAAATAGAAGAGATATGTCAGTTTTCACTGTAAATGCTAGTATTAAAGAACGTGTTCCTTCTTTGTGTGGTATTTTCCTTTGAAGAAGCTTCAGATTTAAATATTTGCTCCATTTTCCAGTCTATGTAGTTTCTTTGATATTTTTCATATTTGTAACTCCATGAACATTGCCATCTTAGAATTAAAGTGATTATTTTCGCCTTAGCCAGTTTGGCTCAGTGAATAGCGCGTTGGCCCGTGGACTGAAGGGTCCCATGTTCGATTCTCGGTCAAGGGCATGTAAATCAGTTGCAGGCTCCATCTCCGGCCACAACTAATCTATGTGTCTCTCTCACATCGATGTTTCTTTCTCTCTGTCTCTCCCGCTCCCTCCTACTATCTCTCAAAATAAATGGAAAAATATCCTCAGGTGAGGATTAACAAACAAAAAAAGTGATTATTTTCAGGTTGAAGGCTGTATTGGACATTGTGTTTTACTTACACTATTTTAGGATTATTGTGCTAGATTTGTTATTACTTTAGTTTTCATTTAATATGTGTGTATAAAGAAATTAGGCAGCAACTAAAAATGAACTTGTCATCTCTCAGTTGACAAGGTGTGATGTTTTGTGAGTATTGTGGCAAGTCATGCTGAGGTTTTTAACTACATTCATAGTATCAAAAATGTTCACGTTTTTAACTAAATTTTCTAATGTAATTATTATGATTTGAATAGTTCTTGATACTTTATTGGGTTTCTTTTGTAAGTTCTCATTTAAAATGTCTTTTGTAGGTACAATCACATCTAGCAGTCCTACTGCCCAACCAGCTGAGGTGCTTTTGCAGGCCACCCCACCCCATAGAAGAGCTCGCTCTGCAGCTTGGTCCTACATCTTTCTGCCAGAGGAGGCTTGGTGTGACCTTACCATTCACCTTCCTGCAGCAGTACTTCTTAAAGAGATACATATCCAACCTCACCTTGCATCTCTTGCAAGTCAGTAATATTTTCTGTAAAGAAGCATAATAAAAGTAAACTATAATATAGAAACATAAAAATGAGAAAAGTATATAGAAAATTGTGAAACATATGATTTCTAGATTTGTTAATTTTGGAATTCTTAGTATATTTGACATTACCACCAAATCATTTCCCATAAAATGAACTGATGAGTTTATTCCTCAAATAGAATGTTTGATGAAATCCACATATATTCCAATGAATTGTTTTTCCTTTTCTTCTCCCCCAAATTTATTAAATGATAGCATTAAGTTGAAATGAAATTTTCACATTTATGTTTATTGAATGATGTCACTTAATAATTGCATGAAGAACTATGGGAGATTTTGTAGATCCCTGGCATATTTGGAAGAATAAATTTTTCATTTATTTGTTAGATTAGACTACTATTATACCCTAATATAGTTGTGGAATCCCCCTTTTGGATAGAAACAGATATAATGAATAAAATGCAGAAAGAAAGTATACTAATCCACAGGTTTTTAGCAGGTCAAAAAAGAACTATGTGCCCTAGCTGGTTTGGCTCAGTGGATAAAGCGTCAACCTGTGGGCTGAAGGGTCCTGGGTTCAATTCTGGTCAAGGGCACATGCCCAGGGTTGCAGGCTCAATCCCCAGTAGGGGACGTGCTGGAGACAGCCAGTCAGTGATTCTCATCATTGATATTTCTAGCTCTCCCTCTCCTTACCTCTCTGAAATCAATAATAATAAAAAAAAATCCTATATAATAAAAGCCTAATATGCTAAGTGTCCAGTCATTTGGTTGTCCTTTCAACCAAAGTGTAATATGCTAATGATATGTTAAGGCCGCTCAACTGCTTGGTATGATGTGCACTGACCACCAGGTGGCAGATAGTTGACCGGTCGACCAGTCGCTATGATGGGCACTGACCACCAGGGAGCAGATGCTCCGACTGGTAGATTAACTTGCTGCTGGGGATCTGGACTGAGCGAGATGGGCTGGAAACGCCCTGGAGTCCTCCCGTGGTCCTTCCCCAGCTGGCCAATTCCCGCGTCCCTCCCTGGCCTTGATTGTGCACTGGTTTGGTCTCTCGGCCTGGCCTGTGCCCTCTTACAATCTGGGACCCCTCAGGGGATGTCAGAGAGCTGGTTTCAGCCCGATCCTGCAGGCCAGGCCAAGGGACCCCACTGATACACGAATTCGTGCACTGGGCCTCTAGTATATATATAAAAGAACTATGTTACATGGTAAAATATAAGACAATGTAAGGTTTAAGGCAGTGATGGCGAACCTTTTGAGCTCAGCATGTCAGCATTTTGAAAAACCCTAACTTAACTCTGGTGCCGTGTCACATATAGAAATTTTTTGATATTTGCAACCATAGTAAAACAAAGACTTATATTTTTGATATTTATTTTATATATTTAAATGCCATTTAACAAAGAAAAATCAACCAAAAAAATGAGTTTGCGTGTCACCTCTGACACGCGTGTTATAGGTTCGCCATCACTGGTTTAAGGGGTTAATCTAAGATGAGGAAGAAATTGCTTTTATTTGGAAAGAGAAAGAGTGGTTCATATAAATGGTGGCTTTGAAAATATAGCTTGAATTTGCACATGGGGATTGATGTAGGAAGAATGTTACGAAGGAGAGCTTAATAAAACATTTTGATTTTATTATTGGATTGGAGCAGAAATTGAAGATACATTGTTTTTCATTAGAAATAACATAAGCTTTAGAATCAAACATGGACTAGAATGTAAAATGTGCCATTTGTTAATGTGGGGATTTGGCTTACTTAATCTCTCTTTGACTCTGTCAACTTGTGTAAAATGTGGATAATACTTATCTCAAGGTTTTGAAGATTATATTTAATACTCGATATGACTTGTAATCCTGGTGTGTAATTGGCATACAATAAGAGTTACTTGCTAGTTTTACTGTCGAAATTAAAATCAGAGTTCAAAGTTTGTTGTAGTTAATAGATAAATTTATTATATGGGCTTTCATGTTGTTAGGGGAAAAAAACACTTTCCCATAGCAACTGCCAATTGTTACTTCATTAGGCCTCCTTAAATTTTAGAAGGAAATTATTTTAAAAACAACTCTTGAGGATATTTGGCTAAGGTTTGAAAGAAAGACAAAAAAATTTTCTTAAATTATTGACAACAGTGAACATATTAATCAGATGTCCCATATTGGAGATAATTCTAAATAAAATAGAAGTAATAGAGAGTCAAGTACATGTGGACTGTATATCTTTAGTTACTCTTTTTTGAAGTGAATGTTACAATTTTTTAAAAACTATTTTTATTATCTTGTAGATTTCATATCATATGTTGGAAAATAACTCAAAATAATTTATGGTGAGAGTCAGTGAATGATTTGGTGTATAAATGCTCTTTTGACAACTTAATTGTGAATATAACTAAAAGCTGCTGTTTTACTGGAATTTCCACTAACCTATGAAGGCTAGTTTACTTATTCTTTAGTAATTGTTTGATTTTCTCTTCTGCAGCCTGCCCATCCTCAGTGTCTGTTGAAGTGAGTGCAGATGGGATAAATATGCTACCTTTGTCCACTCCTGTAGTCACAAGTGGTCTCACCTACATAAAAATTCAGCTTGTAAAAGCAGAAGTAGCCTCTGCTGTCTGCCTTAGACTCCATCGTCCTCGAGATGCCAGCACATTAGGGCTTTCACAAATTAAGTTATTGGGCCTCACCGCTTTTGGTACCACTTCTTCAGCCACAGTTAATAATCCCTTTCTTCCATCTGAAGATCAGGTATCTAAAACAAGGTATGTTTATTTCTCATTCTAAAAAAACACGCTTTCTATGAAATTACTCTGTAGTTTATTTACTTAATTTATTTCATTATGTTTTTATTGATTTGAGAGAGAGAGAAACAACAATGTGAGAAAAACACTGATTGGCTGCCTCCTATTTGCCCCCTACTGGGTATGGAACCCATAACCTGGGCATGTGCCCTGACTGGGAGTTGAACCAGTGACCCTTTGGTGCATGTTACAATGTTCAACCATCTGAGTCATACCATTCAGGGCTGTGGCTTTTTTTTTAGGGCTTAGGTATTTCTTTGTTGAATAGGTATCTATATAAGAACATGTTTTATTGTGTGTGTTTTTTTAAGTGTAATAGAGACAATTTTATCAAAGCAGAACCTTGAGGCTGGTTAAAATTGAGATTTATATGTGTTTAATCCTTGAGCTGATCTTATAATGTGGTATATGTGGATGGGATTCCAGTTTCTTTTTTTTTTTAATTGATTTTTTACAGAGAAGAAGGGAGAGGGATAGAGAGTTAGAAACATTGATGAGAGAGAAACATCGATCAGCTTCCTCTTGCATACCTGCCACTGGGGATGTGCTTGCAATCAAGGTACATGCCCTTGACTGGAATCGAACCTGGGACTTTTCAATCCTCAGGCCTACGCTCTTATCCACTGATCCAAACCGGTTAGGGTGGATTCCAGTTTCTTGGATTGGAGTCTAATATAAGAATATCTAGCCTGGCCGGTGTTGCTCAGTTGTTGAGTGTCAAGCCAAGCACCAAGAGGTCACCGGTTTGATTCCCAATTAGGGCACATGCCTTGGTTGCAGGCTTGATCCCTAATAGAGAGCATGAAGGAGATAGCCAGTCAATGTTGGTTCTTTCCCATCAATGTTTCTATCTCTCTTCCTCTCTTGGTAAAAATTAATAAAAACATATTTTTAAAAAGTATCCAAATGCCTATCACCAGGAATCTATTTAACCATAGAAAACCATAGAAATTGACCACATAGACCAGGGATCTAGTCTTATATGGTAATTCCTAAACTCCAGTTAGCAGAAGGGTTGTATTTGAGCTGTACAAACTAAACAAACAAACAAGGACCTGAATATATTCTTTAATTTACATTTTTCTGGTATATTTTGTTGTTTGGAAATTTTATAAACTGGTTTTACTGAAAGCTTTGCCTGATAAAAAAATTTAGGATATCTTGTTAATTCCCAAGCTGCCAAGACTTTACATTTTTTCAAGTCTATGGTCCTATACAGTTTATATTTATACACATAAGTATGTGTATATATAACAACATTTTCTGACATTACAAAAGAAGCAAGCACATAGTTTCAAAATACTATTATCACATAAATATTTTGTTTAGTTATTCTTTATTTGATAGTGCAGTATTTGAAACCTTTTTTTTAAACATAGATTGGTGCTATTTATGAAACATAGCATGCTGATCTTTAAGAAGTTTTGTTTTACTCCTGAAATAATTTGATTTATGTAAATTTATATTATAAGTCACTTTGTATTGTGTATTTCAGTATTGGATGGTTACGGTTATTACATCACTGTCTAACTCACATAAGTGATCTGGAAGGAATGATGGCAAGTGCTGCTGCGCCTACTGCTAATCTGCTACAAACTTGTGCTGCCTTATTGATGTCCCCATACTGTGGAATGCATTCACCCAACATTGAGGTTGTGCTTGTAAAGATAGGCCTGCAGTCCACTAGAATTGGCCTGAAGCTTATAGACATTCTGCTGAGAAATTGTGCAGCATCAGGCAGTGATCCTACAGGTGACAATTACCTTTGATAATTTAATTTTTACATTTGCAAAGCAATGACTTGAATTATGTCATTTGTGGTTACTTCTGTTTCTGAAATTAATTTCCATTTATGCCTTTATTATTTTTGGAGTTTGTTTTTTTGTTGCAATTTGTAGAAGAGTTATTTTTATTGAATAATTTAACATTAAATTGAGCATATCTCATTCCATTTGCTTCTTTAACAACTTTTTCCTTTTGGTTCTTTATTACAAGATTTAAATAGCCCTTTACTTTTTGGAAGACTGAATGGGCTGTCTTCTGACTCTACTATAGATATTCTTTATCAGCTTGGAACAACTCAGGACACTGGAACAAAAGACAGGTATATAATCTCATTTTTTAAATTAAGGTCACACAAACATACAATCACTTGTAGTGAATTTATTTGTAATACTTTCTCCTTATATCATTTTATAAAAGTTAAGACCATTTATTATATTGTATATTCACCTGTATAGTTTATATGATGCAATTTCTAGAGATTTTTGTGAGCATTAAATATACATTTTTACATATACCTTCCTACCCCTATCTCTCTTACCTAGAAAAAAAAAATCTGATGGTTTAAAATAGAAATTTAAAGCAAATAAAAACAAATATAGTGTTTTAAGAATGGGCAATGTATCTTTTCTGTTTCTTAAACTTCAAATCACTATTGCTTTAATCATTCTTTTACTCTCAGTTAGTGGTCCCCAGCTTCAGGGGATTGAGAGTAGAGTGGCACTTGTAAAAGGGCATATGTTGGGCTTATATTCTGTTTTCAGAGTGAAGGAGGGTGAGTGGCTGCTACTATATTAATGCATGGGAACTAGATTTATGGAACATGCTATATTGTATGTGATTCTGTGCAATGAAGAATTAGGCCCAAATTACTCCTCTAGGTTGTATGGATTTGTTGTGAGAGAAAATTTAGAAGAGATGGTGAGTTTAAGTTGTATGTACTATAATTCTAGTTATATATTTTGTTATAAATCAGGTAGGAATTAATGTTTATTTGTTGAATTATAGTTATCTCAAACATTTTCATCGGTTAAGATTGGAAAGGTTATTGGAAAATTAGAACTACTATATCCTTGTTGCTTATTATATCCTTGTTCCTTTCCCCTTCTATTTTAAATTAAAATTCATGAGAACATTTAGTATGTTATTATAAATATATTTATTTCAGACAGTGGTGATACTTACCCATATTAAATGTCAGTTATGATATAATTAGTTATTTGAATATTATTTCCTTCTTTTAAGAATTCAGGCCTTGTTAAAATGGGTCAGTGATTCTGCAAGAGTGGCTGCTATGAAGAGAAGTGGCAGAATGAGCTATATGTGCCCTACCTCTTCGGCAATAGAGTATGGACTGCTAATGCCATCTCCTTCTCATTTGCACTGTGTAGCAGCAATTCTGTGGCACAGTTATGAACTCCTTGTAGAGTATGATTTACCAGCACTGTTGGACCGAGACCTCTTTGAGTGAGTATGATTTGTGAAATTCTTTTTCTCTCCAGTACTAAATTGCTTTGGTTTTAACTTGAAATAGTATTTTATATGCTTATTGGAATAAAAATAATACTTTGAAAGTAGTAGTTAAATATAGTTAGGAACAACTTTGAAATGAGATGTTACAAAAATTTAATTTATCTTCATGTTTTAAGAAGATATATTAATGCAGTGGTTCTCAACCTTCCTAATGCCGCGACAGTTCCTTATGTTGTGGTGACCCCCAACCATAAAATTATTTTCGTTGCTGCTTCATAACTGTAATTTTGCTACTGTTATGAATCGTAATGTAAATATCTGATATGCAGGATGTATTTTCATTATTACAAATTGAACATAATTAAAGCATAGTGATTAATCAGAAAAGCAATATGTAATTATATATGTGTTTTCCAATGGTCTTAGGCGACCCCTGTGAAAGGGTCGTTTGACCCCCAAAGGGGTCGTGACCCACAGGTTGAGAACCGCTGTATTAATGGCATTGCCTGTTTTTCCAACCTAAAAGTAGAATGTAAATGTATATGCTCCCTACATTTCATAGTGTTTATCCTATTTGCACATTGACCCATCAGATTCTTTTATCTTCAATGTGTAACTGTGGACGAAAAGTATAGCTAGAAATTTTGAAAGACTTGCTATGTCAGAAGGTTTTTTTGACTAATTGTTTTTACTACTACATTTTAGACGCTTGTTACAATTGTTCTTTTGATAAGTAGTTCCCACTACCCACATTTCTTCATCATACCCAGCTAATGCATTGTTGAGCTTACTGCCTGATAACTCCTAAGTCTTAGCAGAATATTATATTTATTTTTGAAGAGTCCCATGACTGATAAAAAGTTGGGCTTTTGTCTTGGAGTCGGTCATTGTCATATTTGCCCCTACCAGTTGGTATAATCTGTGATTTATTAGTGAAAGTCACGCCCTGACTGGTTTGGCTCAGAGGATAGAGCGTCGGCCTGCAGACTCAAGGGTCCCAGGTTCGATTCCGGTCAAGGGCATGTACCTTGGTTGTGGGCACATACCCAGTGGGGAGTGTGCAGGAGGCAGCTGATCGATGTTTCTCTCTCATCGATGTTTCTAACCCTCTATCCCTCTCCCTTCCTCTCTGTGAAAAATCAATAAAATATATATTTTAAAAAAAAGTCACTAATAACTTTTGATTTGCAAAAATGTATTTAAGCCATCAGTTGTCAAATTTTATCTAAACATTTTCTTGGTATAATTTTTCATTGTTTTTTTAATGTCACTTTTTTGAGATCACAGAGAATGGTAGAAATATTTTAATATAGATCTCTTGGTTTTCTGTACTCATTTTATACTTTTATTTTACCTTCTAATTTACCTAAATACTTAATGTATATTCTGAGCAGTATTCCTGAATTCTTATCATGTAATAATATTTATGTCAAATAAACAGTATTGTTTTCATTAGAGTTTAGATTGATCTCTAGTAGAAATATTTGGAATAAATATAAGAATATATATTATATGTACGTAGACCTGATACATACACATTGCTTACCTGGTATCTTTTATTCCCCTAGGTTACTCTTTAATTGGTCCATGTCTCTTCCCTGCAATATGGTTTTGAAAAAAGCTGTTGACAGTCTACTTTGCTCAATGTGCCACGTACACCCAAGTTATTTTTCTTTGCTGATGGGCTGGATGGGAATTACACCTCCTCCAATGCAGTGTCACCACAGACTATCTATGACAGATGACAGCAAAAAGCAAGATCTTAGTTCATCTTTAACAGATGACTCTAAAAACGCACAAGCTCCTCTTGCACTAACGGAATCACACTTGGCAACTCTTGCTTCCTCTTCTCAATCTCCAGAAGCCATCAAACAGTTATTGGACTCGGGTTTGCCTTCTCTTCTTGTGAGGAGTCTGGCTAGTTTCTGCTTTAGCCACATTTCTTACTCGGAAAGCATTGCTCAGTCAATGGATGCATTCCAGGACAAACTCAGGCGGCATCATGTTCCACAACAATGCAATAAGATGCCTATCACAGCAGACCTGGTCGCTCCTATTCTTAGGTTTTTGACAGAAGTTGGCAGTAGCCATATTATGAAAGACTGGCTTGGTGGTTCAGAAGTCAACCCACTATGGACAGCACTTCTGTTTTTATTGTGTCACTCTGGGTCCACTTCTGGAGGACATAATTTAGGTGCACAACAGACCAGTGCAAGATCAGCTTCTCTTTCTTCAGCTACTACAGCAGGATTGACTGCTCAACAGAGGACAGCAATTGAGAATGCAACAGTGGCATTCTTCCTGCAGTGCATTTCATGCCACCCTAATAATCAAAAGCTGATGGCACAGGTAAGAGTGGAAAACCTGGCTTATGTTTTAGGTAATTTTAATATGTTGTCAAATAGTACTCGTGAAATTAGTTAAGAAAGGGGCATGTATTATATAAGGCTAGATGGTGTTAAAGTTTGGAATTGGGTATATTTAATGGTCTGAATTTAAACCATAATTAAAATACAGTACTGGAAAAAAACAACACACAGTACTGATATCTTCTCCTTCCTCCCCTCAACTGTCACATATATCAGTTAATCTTTTTGATGAGCTAGTGGGCAAAATCACAGAAATTCTAGCTATACATCGTGCTCTCCTCCTTTTTAAGAACTCCCCAAATATGAAGACCCCCAAAAACCACTTTAGCTGCTGGAACAGGATTGACCACTTGAAGATGATCATTGAATGCCTCATCTGTACTGAGGCATTGTGTTTTGTTGTAACCGGATTGTTACAATTATTGACATGAAGAAGATATTAGAGTAGGTTTAACATAGGAGACACCTGACAAGTCACTTTAAAACTGTAAAAGATTATTCTATTCTATTAAGTCTATGGGGCCAAAAATCTTGAAAGCTAGAATTATTTAAAAAGTAATTCTAGGCCTTGGATGGGTAGCTCAGTTGATAAAGCATCATCCTTCTATACCAAGGTTATCGGTTTGATCCCCGGTCAGGGCACATACAAGTAGCAACCAGTGAATGCATAAATGTAAGTGGAACAACAAATTGATTTCTCTCTCTCTCTCTCTCTCTCTCTCTCTCTCTCTCTCCCTCCCTCCCTCCGCCCCTTCCCCTTTTTTTTTCTATGTCTCTAAAATACATAAATTTTTAAAAGAGTAAATCTAGTGGCTTATTGCCAATTTCTGCTCCTTTCTGATTGTTTCTAGCTTCAGTAAGTTGTTTGACATAAGATGGGGCTAGTAATGCCTGCCTCAAAGATTTTTTAAAGAGAATTATTGTAATGTAATTTATGGTCTAAAGTAATTATTGGGAAACTATATCTCCTTAATGTCCCCAATTAAAATGAAATGCTTAGCCCTAATCAGTGTGGCTCAGCGGATAGAGCACCGGCCTGCGGACTGAAGGCTCCCGGGTTCGATTCCCGTCAAGGGCATGTACCTTGGTTGCGGGTGCATCCCCAGTAGGGGGTGTGCAGGAGGCAGCTGATCGATGTTTCTCTCTCATCGATGTTTCTAACTCTTTATCCCTCTCCTTTCCTCTCTGTAAAAATCAATAAAAAATATTTTTTAAAAAATGAAATGCTTAAATTACCATTGTTATAAGCAAGGCCATGAATATGGTATTTGAAAATTTGGTTTGTGCTTTTGTATAGCATGAAACTTTGTGTCCCATTGCTTTCTGGCCTAATTATTATCTTGCAGCTTCTTGATAAGGCTTGGTTCTATATCTTAAATGTAGTTATCATATACTAGAGGCCTGGTGCACGGCCTGGCCTGCAGGGATTGGACCAAAATCGGCTCTCTGACATCCTCCCAAGGGTCCTGGATTGTGAGAGGGCGATTCTCATGGTGACACACCCTGGAATTGGGCTCCTTCCTCTCTCGTTCTGGGTGCGTCACTGGAGAACCACAGCTGCCAAGTCACTGCAGCTTGGCAGCTCCTGCATTGAGCGTCTGCCCCCTGGTGGTCATTGCGTGTCATAGCTACCAGTCGATGGTCGGATGGTTATGTAGGCATATATATATATATATATATATATAGACTAGAGACCCAGTGCACGAAATTTGTGCATGGGTAGGGTCCCTAGGCCTGGCTGGCGATCAGGACTGATCTGTGGGTTGACTAGGCCTGGCTGGCGATCAGGACTGATCTGTGGGTTGACCAACGCAGCTATGGGGGGGGCGGGGGGGGGGCTTGCTGGCACCTGCCTCCTTGGCTGGCCAGGTGCCTGCGGGCTGGGGGCAGCTCCTGCGTTGATCATCTTCCCCCTGGTGGTCAGTGCGTGTCATGGCGACCAATCATTCCACCAGTCATTCTGCCATTCGGTGGAGTTGCATATTAGGCTTTCATTATATAGGATAGAATTGTATTGTAACCACATAGATATTGACCAAAGTTAACAGTAAGTTGGTTATGCTGGGTATTTATTATTTGAAAACTCTACAGTAGTAATTTCTCTTTTCCACAGAAATTTTTGTTGCACTTCTTACCTACTTCTGTATTCATATATTTTAAGATGAAATAATGTATTCTTTAGTTACTGATATGATATATTCAAATATACTTGTTAATTCACACTCTTAATTTTCTTTTTTCAGTTAAAATACAAAGGTGCAAATAAACATGGCATTTAACTTTAAATCTCTTGTCTTGCCAGGTTCTCTGTGAACTGTTTCAGGCATCTCCTCAAAGAGGGAACCTTCCTACATCGGGGAACATTTCAGGGTTTGTACGTAGGTTGTTTTTGCAATTGATGCTAGAGGATGAGAAAGTGACAATGTTTCTACAGTCTCCCTGTCCAGTGAGTATTCAACAATTAAATTAAATTTTAGTGATTAGCTGTTTGTAAAGATATTTTATAATTTCACATCAGAGTTTGCAGTAATTTCTACATTGTAATTTCTAATAAAGCAAAGTAAAATTTGAAAAACTTGTATACTTCATGATAGGACCTAAAAATCTCTGAGATAACTCTCTCTACCTAGAATAACCTAATTATATTTTATATTAGTAGAATAGTATGATTTGGGAAAAACTAACATAATATTAGGTACAATAATGCTAATGCAAAACTTGACCTACAAATTACAGGCAGATAAATATGCCATATTTAAAGAAACACAATAAACAAGTCCTTTATATTTTGTATGCATTGTTGAATTTTTAGTCTTTTATGCTTTAAAAATTTTTTTAATATGTATTTCAAATAACCACACTTTGATTTATTTTGAATTAATTTTCAGCTATACAAAGGTAGAATCAATGCTACTAGCCATGTCATCCAGCATCCAATGTATGGAGCAGGCCACAAGTTCCGGACACTTCACTTGCCAGTGTCAACAACATTATCAGAAGTTCTTGACAGGGTGTCAGGTAAGTCAGACTTAAGTTTTCTTTAACTTTATGTTATATGTACTTGGAATTTTATTACTTTTATCACTTTATTTTACTGCATTCATTCACTCAGCAATCTTTTAATGGCTAGAAAAGAACACGATATCTTCACATTATGAGGCATGAGTAAGTAGCTGAAGAAAAAATGTATAATACAAGTTAGCACCTATACTTCTTTTGGTGTGATGTGTGTTACGTGTAGCAATGACAGATGGGGTTGTTGGATATGTAGACAAGCCTTGGGTAGCCATGGATAGCCTTCTGGCTGTTTTATAGTAAGTGAATTCCAGAGTATTAGCATGGATGACAGTAATAAAAATTTACTAAATCTAGGGAATAAATGAGTGTTCAGAAGATGAAAATAAGGTAGAATTGATTGTTGACTTTATTGTTTATAATAGTTAGTGAATAAAGAAGACATAACTTTTCCCCTTGGTTTCTTAACCTTTATTTCAAAAGCTCTCACATACTGCCTTTAAACAACATTTACTAACTACTAAAAACTTACAGTTTTGATGGCAGAATGCAAATTGACTATGGATGGTTTGAGTTTATCACCAATCCTAATCAGTGAATGAATTCATGCTATTTGTAAGCACAATAGTTTGTACTAGGGTTGTAATAATGAGCAAGACACATATTCTGCCCTTCAAAGTATTTATGATCTTATGTATGTTGTTAGATTTAAAAACAAGCTGGAAACTTAATTGTTTACATTGTAATGTAAATATAAGCATATGTCTATACATTAGAGGGTGTGCTTCAGTTTTAAGCAATACTGATAACTGAAGGAAGTTAACAGTATCTCAGAAAAAAGCTGCTGATGTTCATTTATCAATTGTAAGTACAAATCTAAGCTTAAAGTAAAAGGCTGGTTTGAAGAGTTTGGGAATTGTTACCATATATAAGTGGTAAATTAAACCATGAGAATGGATGAGATTATTATGAGAAAATAAGGTAGAAAAGATCCTTTTCCAGTTTTAGTTACCGCCTCTAATACAACTGTGCATAAAATTGTAATCCTTATCTTTTTACAAATTATACAATAAAATGATAGAATACTATATAAATGTATACATAATGTTTTTTCTTATTTAAAAATGTCTGCCTTATCTGTTACAGCTACTTTTCTGAAAATTAGACTTTATAAATGTTTTTCTGACAGAGCCCTGAAAATGTCCCTCTATGATGAAGAGAAATTAGTTAAATTAAGGAGGGAAGTGGGGAAGAGTACTAAAATTCAATTATTGAGATTTCATATGTTTAACTTGATAATGGAAAAATGTTACATTTCGAAGTAATTGGAAATTTAACATTTTTGGTTTATCTTTGCTATAAAAGAATGCTGTTTTCTGAAATGGTTGGAGCATTGTCCCATACACCAAAAGGTAGCCAGTTTGATTCCCGGTCAGGGCACATACCCAGGTTGGAGGCAACCCAACTATATCTCTCTCTCCAATTGAAAAACAAATAAAAAATATAAAATGTCATATTCTATTATTATTACAGAG
Source organism: Myotis lucifugus (assembly GCF_000147115.1). Taxonomy (NCBI): domain Eukaryota; kingdom Metazoa; phylum Chordata; class Mammalia; order Chiroptera; family Vespertilionidae; genus Myotis; species Myotis lucifugus. The sequence goes on from NW_005871182.1 coordinate 2,407,301, forward strand.
AAGTTCCATTTATTACCTAAAAATTTTTAAAATGAAGTGATTGTGCCACAGTACCTTGGCTGCAGGCTCCTCTCTAACCCTGGTCCTAGACAGGATACATGCAGGAGGCAACCAATCGATATGTTTCTCTCACATTGATATTTCTCTCTGTCTTCCTCTCTCTCTGCCATTCTCTTTAAAAATCAGTGGAAAAATATCCTCAAGTGAGGATTTAAAAAAAAAAAACAACTATCTATCTATAAAAGCCTAATATGCAAATTGTCCCCAAGGGAGTTCAATCAGAAGACTGATTGCTCACCATGACATGTGCTGACCACCAGGGGGCGGCGTGGAATGAAGGAAGGCCCCAGCCCGCAGCCGGCAGCCAGGGAAGGGAGGCCCTGGTCGGCAGCCGGGAGGCCCTGATTGGCCCTGATTGCTGGCTAGGCCTAGGGACCCTACCTGTGCACAAATTTTATGCACTGGGCCTTTAGTAATAATTTAATAAATCAATAAAAACATATTTAAAATATTTTTAAAAATAAAGTGATTGCTTTGGAAACACTACATCCTAGTAAAAACTCCAACAGAGAGTTATCTTGAGAAAACATTTTTTTAAAAAAATGTTGAATTTAACCTCTAATAGTGTTTTTGTCCTGTGAAAGTGTGTTTATGATCTTTGATCTTTAGACAGTATATTTTATGATATATTTACATGTGTGTATATATTTTACAGCTCTATATCCTCACCTTAGGTGACACCTGGGCTGTGCTGAGGCATGGCCTGGGAAACTCTCCAGGCAATAAGCTGGAGTAATCGTGGGCTCACGGCATACGATTTCGCTCACCCTGTATCACTGTCCTGCCTTCCTGATTCCTAGGGTCTGAAAACTATTATTTAATATATTTTCTTAATTTCTAGTTATTTCAGGTGGGAGAGTAAATCTCATCTTTGTTATTTTATCTTGGCCAGAGTGGAAATGCAAACCAAAACAATTTTAAACAGAAAGTTGAACGAACCTCTTCTTAGTGATATTTTTTATTGCTTTATAGGGGTAACACTATATAAATTCTTATTAATTAATGATCTTTACATGTTTCCTACCCTACTATGCAAGGAGTTAGTTCTATGAGTTTTTTTATTTTTATTTATTATTTAAATATTTTACTCTGACTTATGTAACTATTTTTGCCATTTTGGGTTTCTTGGTTGTTTTTGTATGTAAGTAAAATGTACTGTTTTTATTATGCATTTATTAGTTACAGTGTTTACAAAATTTTTTTATTTCACAAAAGCAGAAACTATCTAAAGGCAATCTAGTTAGGGAGAATATCTAAAAATTGAGATCACTGGGACATTTTCAGATACTTGAAAGCTGTAAAATAGGGGTCTAATCTAAAAGATGATGTTTTATCATAGGATCATTTCACCTTTCTGAGACATTATATAATAAATCATAGGATCATAATTGTGTTAAGTTAGGAAAGTTAAAAGGGAATTTATATTAATCATATCCACTTAGTGAAAAATATTTCTAATATCAGAAAAGTTCATCAAGCTTTTTGGATTTCTTAAACACTAAATCAGATCATTATATGGCCTCCATTATTTTCATGATTTCCAACAGCATGCCATATTCCAAAGTAAGGGAAGAAAATATTAATTCAGAGAGTAATAACTATCTATGAAAGTACTTGGATTTCATGTTAAAGTACTAGTAAAATATATTACTTTGCTATGTAAGTTTTCTAACTAAATAAAAATAGCGAAACAAATCTCTGTGAATAAAATTTGTTCCTTAATACTCCATTTTTAGAATAACTAAAAGTCTAATGATTTAGGATATATCTTGAGCTTGAATTTTGTATTTGCCCTTTACAGGTTTCCGTATCATTGCTAAGCCTGTTTTTTTATCTTTAAAATAATTCTTTCTTGATAAGCATGTTATAAGGAACAGATTAGATTTAGGTGGCAAGCAGATTGAACTATACCTAAAATAAAGCAGATTTTCATGGTAATGGTTTTTTTGCCTTTAGAAGTAATATGTAATATTTTCTTGAGATTGGATTTTAAGCATGCTGATTTAAGAACAGTGGTGAGTTCCAGACTTTGTCTTAAAATATTTGTCCTAAATGCATTTATCAACAATTAGTGATAATATTATATAATCTTCCCTTGAGATATTTATCACTTCCCTTCTTAATGACTTTGAAAAGCAATGTATTTTACATAATATAATATTTCCTCACAGATACACCAAGTATCACTGCCAAACTAATTAATGAACAAAAAGATGACAAAGAAAAGAAAAACCATGAAGAGAAAGAAAAAGTTAAGGCAGAAAATGGATTTCAGGACAATTATAGTGTTGTTGTTGCTTCAGGTAAGCTTTCTGTTTTTTTATAATCTTGATTTTGTTTGTGTTTCTATACAGTATAACATTTTATATTTCTAGGAATTTCATGTAATAAAGAGTATTAATGCAAAAAGCTGACTTATAATGATTCTTAATAATAAATATAAAACTATTATATCGGAAATCTGTTATTCTTTGGCAGTGAAACTTATTTTTAGTCCAAAGCTTGTAATATGTCATCAAGTATGAGCTTGTGTGAATAGTTTACATATTGCATTTCAACTTCACAGTGTACTGAGAATTATACTCTTACAAATACATTGTGTTAAGGGATTTTGTGTAACCTCGCTGTTTTTTTTAAAAAAAGCGAAATGAAAAAGTATTCGTCAGTTTTTATTTATGATATTGTGTTCATTACTTACATAAAATTAGAAAAAAAATAATTAAAAGTAAATTGGTTGAAAATGAGTTTTTGCCATTAGGTGCAGGAAGAAAAATGGCCAAGATAACTTGTAATATGGGAGGATGTATTCCTTGACATAGGTGTGATGATTTTAGTTCAAAAGACAAAGTTCACTTTACTCCTCAAATAGTAGACCTTTGTATTAGTTTATTCTATCAGAAAAAAATTAAGAACATAAGATTTCTACACATAACAAATCCATGTCTCTCTCTCTCTCTTGAAATCAGTAATACATTTAAAGACAGAAAATAAAAATAAAAAATAAGAGAGACTACAAATGTCCAAGCTCTCCTGCAGAAGAGGCAGAGCTCTGGAAAGCGGAGTGGAGGCTCCCGGCTGCGGTTAGGCTCCCGCAATTACTTTATGATAAATGGACAGCCATCTGTATCTCATAGAATACAGTAGTTGACAATATTTTTTTTTTGGAAAAAATGCAGCCCAATGTATTCGTGGAGTTTCATGAAGAACAAATAGAATCAGGAGATCAGACGTTAAATTAGAAGAAACATTTCTCTCTTTTGGCATTGGTTAGGAATGTGGTGCTTTATTAAAATATTGTAGAAAAACACTTTTACTTCATTAGTGTGTTGGCTATATACAATTTTACTGATTCTTTACTTCTAGGGCTGAAATCCCAATCTAAACGTGCTGTGTCAGCTACACCACCACGCCCACCATCCAGGAGAGGGAGGGCAATGCCTGATAAAATAGGAAGTGCTTCCTCAGCAGCAGACAATGCCAACAAAATAATTACTGTCCCAGTGTTTCACCTGTACCACAAACTTTTGGCAGGTAATGTTCACAATGATAAAACATAAATTTTAATAATCTTACAACTATATAAATCAGACGTGTAATTACCAGAATCATCATTAATCTGGTGCTATTGATGAGATAAATGAATTATTGACGTTGCCCATGAAGTTCCAAGTGAGACCATATCCTTTTAAACACCACGGTATTATGTTGCACACTTCTGCTCTACTTTCTAAATTTCACTGTTAATATGTCATAATATAATCAGTAAAATTAATATTTTAGAGAGTACACAAGTTATATAGGAAGTGTGGTGAGGCAACTTTTAAATAATTAGTTCTAATGGTAAAACCCTTAGATGTGTCATTGATAATTAAGCAGTATTTTCTCCCCAGCTAAAAAATATTCTTTGACCAATATACTTTCCATTGGTCAAGGTGATATCCATTGTGTCTCCATTTTTGTACTGTATTGTTACAAATCAAATTTCCAACTAACGTTAAATGGGTTTTCTTTCTTAGCTTTACCTGGCTGTTTATAGCAGAGGTCAGCAAATTATGGCTGGTCAACTGGATGCCCTGACTGGTTTGGCTCAGTGGATGCCTCTTTTTATAAAAAATTTTTTTAATTGAAATACATAGCTAACCCCATTTATTTATGTATTGTCCATAGCTGTTTTCATGCTACAATGGTAGAGTTAGTAGTTGCAGCACAGACCTATGGCCTTCATAGAGTGAAATATTTATTATTTAGCCTTTAATAGAAAAGATTTGCCAACCACAGATGTATAGGAATGTCTGTGTTTTTTGTTTGTTTGTTTGTTTGTTTCTATTTGCTGTGGCTCAGAAGATCTTAGTGAGATTGGTTAGCGACTAATTAACACTTTGTATAGACATCATTTATTGTTTTCACGTGTCAGAAACAGATTTTAATTTTTGTAAACTTTGCAAGGGTTGCTTTTAAATTGTTTTGAATTCGGTGTCAGAATCAAACTTCTACCTATAATTTAGTAAAAGCATTAAGTACCTGAGTAAGGTGAATCTAGTAAATGTATCCCACTTGGATTCTAGATTTAACTTAATAATGTCATTTATAGGCCAGCCATTGCCTGCTGAAATGACGCTTGCTCAACTTTTAACTCTCCTATATGACCGAAAACTTCCTCAAGGTTACCGCTCAATAGATCTGACTGTTAAATTGGGGTCAAGAGTTATCACAGACCCAAGTCTGTCAAAAACAGATTCTTTTAAAAGACTACACCCTGAGAAAGGTATGTGTATGGTACTGCTTTAAAAAGTACAGTCTGTAATCTCAGGAGGCAGGGATTTCTATTTACCTTTGTTTTTTTCTTATATTAACATAAAGATATTTTTCTTTATGACTGAGTTATTTGTAAATATAAAAAATTTGCCATTATTTCCATTGGAAATTAATCTTAATACCTTGGTATAGCATCACTTATTTTATAAGCACCTGTGCTTTAATTTTAAACTTTATTTCTGCATGAACCATGTGAATTATTTATAATTAAAGTGAGAATCTCATTTCAGGATTCAGTTTACTGATAAATTAGATAAAGTAGTATTTTATGCTCATAAACATTTTTTTCCCCTCAAACAAGTGGGATCAGACATTTTCTTACAATTTTACTTTTACTTATTTTCCATTAAATATTTCTAAATGTGCATTTTTATTGCCTATTTTTTTAATATGGTTAGAACAAAATTGATTTTTTCCCCAGTTGTTGAAAAATTCTGATTGTTTCTAGTTTTTTACTACTATAAATGCTATTTGAGCAATGATTTTCATAGTGTACATATGGTATCATCTTATTTTTACTTCAGTTTTTCCCATGATTAAAGTTCAATATTTAATTATTAGCCTTTTGTATTCTTTACTAAATTTTCCTTTTTTTTTTCAGCCCAAGATAATTTGTCTTTTTTAATGTTTAGTTGACCTCGTTATTGTGAACATACTAACCTTTCGATTTTCCTTTGTGAGTGATTCAAAGCTAAACCAGTATGGCATAATTTTTAGTTTTCAGTAAGAAGTCTATCATTATTCATTTTTTCCTAATTGAATGCTTTAGAGCTCAACATATTACTATTTGCTATGAGTATCTAAGGACTTACTTATTTAGACGATGGCACTGATACTGATCTCTGGGCCATACTTTGAGTAGCAGGACTATAGGGGGCAACTTCAGAAGTCATTTAAACATTTTTTATAGCATCTAGCCTTAATGCAGCTGTATCTGAGTAACTTAAGATATTTATTTTATTTTATTTTTTTTATTAGGGAGATGACATCTGCTTTGTAAATAAAAGAGTACTAAAGAAACAGATTTTTTCTTACCTATTTTTTAAATCTAGATCATGGAGATTTACTTAGTAGCTGTCCAGAAGATGAGGCTCTCACTCCAAGTGATGAATGTATGGATGGGATATTGGATGAATCTTTACTTGAAACCTGTCCCATTCAGTCACCATTACAAGTTTTTGCAGGAATGGGTGGACTGGCTCTTATTGCAGAAAGACTACCCATGCTATATCCAGAAGTAATTCAACAGGTAAGATAAGATTCCTAATTGAATATATCATTCCATGACAAAGCCCTTTGTTCTTTTGTTTGGCTTTTCATTTACAAGTTCTTTTCTCAGTTTTATTAAGGAAATAGATATTTTTAAACTTATATTAACCTTTTGGAAGTACCCTTTAACTTAGACTTTGAGTATTGTACAAATCTTTATGTGATTAAGATTCTGAAGAAATGTTGAAGACTGAACGTATTTGCCAAACTCATTACACTGTAGCATTTACCTTGATTTTATGGTGTCACACTGTAACATTTTTGTTTTATGATGCTTTAGGTGTGATATTAATTTCTGGATCTTACTGCAAATGGGAGAGTAAAGTAGTAGTATATACTTATGTCCAAATACATTATCTTTTCGTTTAAATTTTTATTCCTTTTATTTACCGTTTCTGTTTTCGGTGGTTTATAAAACATTATATTAACCTCTTTACCTGTTCATTAATATTGCTGTTATTCTTTTATTAATGGGGGGAGGGAGTGTGGTAAATGGAGAGTTATATAAATAAAGCTCTTTGTTGAATTAGTTGGGAAAATGATTCTCTCTAATATCATATACTTAGTGTATTATATGTGCCTGCATCAGTTTCCTAGGGCTGCTGTAACAGATTATCACAAACAGGATGGCTTATACCATGGAACTTTTTCTCTTATGATTTAAGAAGCCGTAAGTTTCAAATCAGGTGTTAACAACTATGCTCTCTGTGGTGGCTTAGGATACCTGTCATTGGATTTAGGGTCTACTCTAAGCCAGTATGACCTCATTTTAACTTGATTACATCTGGGAAGATCCTACTTCTGATTAAGATCACATTATCAGTTCTTGGGCTCCTTGGAAAAATGCTAGGATTGGGGTAGGGAATATACAAGATCAGTCTAAATACAGAAGCCTGCTTTAATGGGATCCCACTGACCAAATCTGATACTACTTGGGCATCAAATAAAATAATAGAGTATTATAACCTATAAAATAACAGAATCTATACTGGTATACATCAGTAAATGAGTGAATAAATAAATAGATGGGGAAGAAGGAATGTTTGTAGTTCAGTACCAACTAATAAATGTAGAAAGAAAGATTTAGAAAGTCACCATTGACAACCACTGTAGTAATTATTGATTTAGGCAAGAATTATAGAAATGCTAGTTGTAATAGATCAAAGTTTGGTGAGAAATAAGATGTTTAAATAGTCTAAAGAATCTGTCTACTTAACTAATTACAAGGGATTTAATAGAAACTTTAAACTAGAGATACATGGCAGACACCACCATACTTAAAATACCAAGTAACTCATCAATGTTTGGAAGCTTTTAATTAAAAAATAAAAGAAAGAAATTCCTTTATTGATCTTATATTACTATATTTTAAGGAGATAATTTGAAATCAAGTGATTAATTGGAACCTGGTGTTGAAACATGCAAATAACCAAACAAATACTTATTTTTTCTTTAGGTGAGTACCCCTGTTATAACATCCACCACTCAGGAAAAGCCAAAGGATAGTGATCAGTTTGAATGGGTGACGATTGAACAATCAGGAGAATTAGTTTATGAAGCACCAGAAACCATTGCCGCTGAACCTCCACCTATCAAATCAGCAGTACAGACCATGTCTCCTATACCGGCCCATTCTTTGGCTGCTTTTGGATTATTTCTTCGTCTTCCGGGCTATGCTGAAGTGCTACTAAAAGAGAGAAAACATGCTCAGTGCCTTCTTCGATTGGTGTTGGGAGTGACAGATGATGGAGAAGGAAGTAAGTGTTTAGTGTTATTAATGAAATTTAACATAGGTGGGTTGAGTAAAAGTTATTCAGATCATTACCTATTAATCATCATTTATTACTTTCAAAGTTAAGCTATTACATGATTTGTTGTTGGCAACTTAGTTCCAATAATAAGATGTAATAAATCTTTTTTAAAAACCTTCATTTATTTATTTATAATAAATCTTTAAAAAAATACGTTTCATTCATTCATTCATTCTAAAGGTATTTACTGAGTGTTTATAAAATTGCTGGGCATCATTGGAGGGATTTAAAGATGAAGCTGGTATTTAGACCCTACCTTCAAGTAGATAGTGTCCTCCAGTAATAGCAATGAGGAATTTGTGTAAACATACAGATTTCACAAGTTAAAAAAGCCTTGAGATACCTGGCCACTGTGGCTCAGTTGGCTATCCGTCATCCAGTGCACTGATAGGTTGCCAGTTTGATTCCTGGTCAAGGCACATGCACAGGTTGTAGGCTCGATCCCCCAGTAGGGGGCGTGTGTGTGTGTGTGTGTGTGTGTGTGTGTGTGTGTGTGAGGCAACCAATCAATATTTCTCTCTTAAAAAAAAAAAAAAAAGCACTGACAGCTACAGCATTATGGAGTCCCTCAAGTGTAAGATGATTTTTTTCACTACCCAGTGATGTGAATAAAGTGGCATAACAGGTTTTAGTAGAGCCATGAAGGATAGTCAATTGAGGTTGAGATGAGTTATTTTAGAAAGAAAGAATGGTTTCAGCAGTATCTGTATTCTCAGAATTCAGGGTATCCTCCCAAAATGTATAAACACTTTAACAGATGACAGCTCAATTATGAAAATGAAATGTATTTTAATAAACACTGCCTTTATAATGATTCAAAGTGTATATATACATTTTTGGGGGATACCTTGTATATGAAAAATGATAAGCTAGCTCATGAAAATTTGCATAAAAAAGCAGCACTCAAAGCTCTTTTTTTTATATATATATTTTTTTAATACATTTTATTGGTTTTTACAGAGAGGAAGGGAGAGAGATAGAGAGTTAGAAACATGGATGAGAGAGAAACATCGATCAGCTGCCTCCTGCACATCTACCAGTGGGGATGTGCCCGCAACCCAGGTACATGCCCTTGACCGGAATCGAACCTGGGACCTTTCAGTCTGTAGGCCGACGCTCTATCCACTGAGCCAAACCGGTTTCGGCTCAAAGCTCATTTTAAAAGCAAATATTGGTAACAAATCATGGAAAGGTGTATAAAGATTTTATTCTAAAAAGCAGTGAAGATTTGTTATAACATTAAATAAAGTAGAGATGTGATGATAATTTCTTTAAAGTGAATTTGGCAGCAATAGTTAGATTAAAGCGAACAAATGAGGAAAATAACAATATATAGTAATGTGTTTTATAATATAACTAGAGGCCCGGTGCACGAATTCATGCATGGATAGGTTCCCTTGGCCTTGCCGGTGGTCAGGGCCAATCGGGGTAGACTGGCCGGGGGGGAGGGACCTTGGGAGGTTGGCTGTGGGAGTGCTCTGACCACCAGGGGTAGCTCCTGCGTTGAGCATTTTCACCCTGGTGGTGAGTGCACGTCATAGCTACCGGCCGATCATCCAGTCCTAATGGTCGCTTAGGTATTTATATATATAGATAATAATAATAACAACAAAAAACTATGGTGATTATTTCCAGTGGGCTGGTAATTTAATAGAAAGAAACAAAGAAAACTCCCAATAAGGGTAGTAGCCTGACAAGTAGATTTTCATTTGGTTTGCCTCTAATTCTTCAGTTAATGAGTATTAAATTAGAAAATTGGTACATTTTTGTTATTTTAAAGTCACAGATAGAAGGGTAAGAACCATTGTCTTTTAGAATTCTATTGTAATATAGTAGATATAACCCTAAACAGAAAAGGAAATAGAATTGCCTTTATGCTATTTCAGATTATTTTTAGTGAATATACAATGAGTGGTTATTAAAATCACAATTCTGACATTCCTTTCTACAGTGATTGCCTCATCCACCATTCTTGTGACTATGGTTTTTGATGTTTGTTTTTGCATTTAATACTCCTTTATAGCTAAAACACACTAGAAAACTATATTGCTAACAAAACAAAATAGTTTATTTTTATTACCTGTTTATGGTTGCAACTGCTTCCAAGGCAAGTGCACTTACTTTCATACTGTTGTATGAAACTTTTCATGTTTCTTTTTTACTTATTAGATTTTAGTATAAATTCTAGTTTATAATAAATTTAACATAGTCTAGCTATTAACTATCATATGAATATGTTTCAAGTTTCTTTTGTAGTTTATATATGATGTCTTACAAAGCTTTTCCAGACATTATTTATTATTACATTTTAAGTTATTATTACAACCCTGTTTAGGGTTATATCTACTATATATAGATATATAGTCTTTTAGAATTCTATTTAATATATAGAATATATATTAAAATATATATATATATTTTAATACATTTTATTGGTTTTTACAGAGAGGAAGGGAGAGAGATAGAGAGTTAGAAACATGGATGAGAGAGAAACATCCGATCAGCTGCCTCCTGCACATCTACCAGTGGGGATGTGCCTGCAACCCAAGGTACATGCCCTTGACCGGAATCGAACCTGGGACCTTTCAGTCTGTAGGCCGACGCTCTATCCACTGAGCCAAACTGGTTTCGGCTCAAAGCTCATTTTAAAAGCAAATATTGGTAATAAATCATGGAAAGGTGTATAAAGATTTTATTCTAAAAAGCAGTGAAGATTTGTTATAATATTAAATAAAGTAGAGATGTGATGATAATTTTTTTAAAGTGAATTTGGCAGCAATAGTTAGATTAAAGCGAACAAATGAGGAAAATAACAATATATAATAATGTGTTTTATAATATAACTAGAGGCCCGGTGCACGAATTCATGCATGGATAGGTTCCCTTGGCCTTGCCGGTGGTCAGGGCCAATCGGGGTAGACTGGCCGGGGGGAGGGACCTTGGGAGGTTGGCTGTGGGAGTGCTCTGACCACCAGGGGTAGCTCCTGCGTTGAGCATTTTCCCCCTGGTGGTGAGTGCACATCATAGCTACCGGCCGATCATCCAGTCCTAATGGTCGCTTAGGTATTTATATATATAGATAATAATAATAACAAAAAACTATGGTGATTATTTCCAGTGGGCTGGTAATTTAATAGAAAGAAACAAAGAAAACTCCCAATAAGGGTAGTAGCCTGACAAGTAGATTTTCATTTGGTTTGCCTCTAATTCTTCAGTTAATGAGTATTAAATTAGAAAATTGGTACATTTTTGTTATTTTAAAGTCACAGATAGAAGGGTAAGAACCATTGTCTTTTAGAATTCTATTGTAATATAGTAGATATAACCCTAAACAGAAAAGGAAATAGAATTGCCTTTATGCTATTTCAGATTATTTTTAGTGAATATACAATGAGTGGTTATTAAAATCACAATTCTGACATTCCTTTCTACAGTGATTGCCTCATCCACCATTCTTGTGACTATGGTTTTTGATGTTTGTTTTTGCATTTAATACTCCTTTATAGCTAAAACACACTAGAAAACTATATTGCTAACAAAACAAAATAGTTTATTTTTATTACCTGTTTATGGTTGCAACTGCTTCCAAGGCAAGTGCACTTACTTTCATACTGTTGTATGAAACTTTTCATGTTTCTTTTTTACTTATTAGATTTTAGTATAAATTCTAGTTTATAATAAATTTAACATAGTCTAGCTATTAACTATCATATGAATATGTTTCAAGTTTCTTTTGTAGTTTATATATGATGTCTTACAAAGCTTTTCCAGACATTATTTATTATTACATTTTAAGTTATTCAGTATTGTATTTGTGGTATTTGGGTTGTTTTCTAATAAATATAGTGATTCAATTTTCTAATACATTGTCATTATTTGTTATACTGTATATTGTTTCTTATTGTGTTTTAAAATATTTTTAATTTTGAGGGTTTTTTTTAAATCTAGGTCATATTCTGCAATCTCCATCAGCCAATGTGCTTCCAACCCTTCCCTTCCACGTCCTTCGTAGTTTGTTTAGCACTACACCTTTGACAACTGACGATGGTGTGCTTCTGAGGCGGATGGCGTTGGAAATTGGAGCACTACACCTTATTCTTGTCTGTCTCTCAGCTCTGAGCCACCATGCCCCTCGAGTTCCAAACTCTAGCCTCAATCAAGCAGAGGTAGGTTCAGTTTTAATTCTTTAGATTACGAAAACCTAATTTAATTCACAGAGTACAGATGCAGTTTTTTTCTGAAGTAATCAGAAAGGCCAATTCATTAATGGCATAAGCAAATTTAATGAGGATGCAATATACGGGTACAAAAATGTAGTTACAACATAACTTCCAGCAATAACATAAAATGAGCTTATTAATGCTATTTTTTTAGACTAGCAGCAAAAAAAATCTATAAATAAGTCTGAAAAATATGTGTACTTCTCATCATATAAAATATAACATTAAAAAAAGAAACAATGTTACAAACTTTTTTTGTCAAAAGCACTACTAAGACATGAAAATGAAAACCACTGAATGGGACACTATGTAATTATGATAAATAGCTTATATCCAACCGAAACCGGTTTGGCTCAGTGGATAGAGCGTCGGCCTGCGGACTGAAAGGTCCCGGGTTCGATTCCGGTCAAGGGGAAAATAGATGAAAGGTTAGAATGGGCATTTTATAAGAGAGGCAATTTAACCAATAAATGTGAAAAAGTGATCTGTTTTCTTCGTTAGCAGAAAACCTCTAATACCCTATAATTGCACACCCATCAGAATGTGTAAAATTTCAAAAAACACACAAATATTGTTCTATTATCATTTGTAATAATATAAAGGTAATAGAATAGATGAAATAAATAGTGTACAAATAGTAGAATGGATGAAGTAATTGTCTACTATGTAATGGAATACTATACTAAAGTAATGAAAGAAAACAAGTGCAGCACATAATAGTATTGATTAATTTGACAAGCAAACTAAAATTCCAGACATAAAAGCATGTATGCAGCATGGTTCCACTTAGATAATGTTCAAAAATTAGAAAAAATAGAACTACAGTGACTAGGGTGTCATGCTTAGGTAGTAAAATTATAAAAAGAATAAGGTAGTATGAGTATAAAAATCGGGAGAATTCTGTCCAGTGTGACTCAGTAGTTAAGCATCGACTTATGAACCAGGAGGTCATGGTTCCATTACTGGTCAGGGCACATGTCCAGGGTTTGGGCTCGATCCTCAGAAGTGGGTGTGCAATAGGTAGCTAATCAATGATTCTCATCATTGATGTTTCTATCTCTCCCTTGTCTGAAATTAATAAATATATATATTTTTAAAAATCAGGATGAAGTTGTGATGAATAGGAGATGGAGTTAGGGCAATTTCTTACATGTAATGATCTCACTCTTGACCTGCATGGTTAAAATTGTGTTTATTATTAATTAAACTTTATCTGTTTGTTTTATGTTCCTTCTGTATATATATTATACTTCACATTTATAAATTTTTTAAAAAATAGCTGTTTTTATCAGTAACCTTAATTATTCTATTGGTAATGTTTATATGGTAATAAAATTTTTATTTTTTATTTATCAGTTTATCTTATAAAATGTGAAAGATGAAATTCCTTAGTCACAGTTTCATAAAAGTATATTGCAGATCAGTTCTGAAAGTATTGCTTGTACATAATATTCTTTTATTTTTTAAAGTAATAATTGCCAATGATGTGAGGGTAGTAGTATATGAAATTTAATGAAAATTCTTTAAAGGAGGTTTGTTGTTAAAGAATTAATTTTACAATCCACAAAAGTAATAGTAAAGAATTGGCATTTTGCAGAGTTTGAAATTATTTTTAAAAAACCAGTAGGTCTCAGTCATTTTTTCTGTCTCTATATCATGCACATTTTTAATATGTTCTCTATTCCCAAAATTTTTTTACACATCACTTTCTGAACAAGAAAGAAATTAAGAATTACTCCTAGAAATAATTCTCCTGATGGATGATGCCTTTATTATACACCTTAAAAGATCTGGTTCACATACCTATTCCTTTCACTGTTTCTCTTATCTAATTTTGAGTCATTGTCTCCTGGCATTAAGGTGCTTTACTCCATTTTTTCCTAATAAATATATATCTCTATATATAAAAAGTCAGCGATCAGAACATTGTAATGACTGAAACAACTGGTCGCTATGGTGCCCACTTGTGACCAGCGAACGGGCCTGATCATGGGTGGGGCCAGAAGCCAACCTCCTGCAGCCCCTCCCCCTGGCCTGCCCCGCCCTCGGTGGGCCCTCACCACCATGATCAGCTGGCAACTACTCCCTGTGGCTGGCCCTACCCCTGATTGACCCCTTTACCCCAATAGGGGGCAGGACCAGCCGGCCAGCCTCATGTGGCCCCCTTCCCCTAGTTGGCCCCTCCCCCAGCCAGCTCTGCTCCTGATCGCACGCCCCCCCCGAGACCCCCCCAACCCAGTTTGGTTTGTTGCTCACAGAATAATAGAGGCATGGTTTTTTTCTTTGCTTCATTGGTGGAGATTTCCTGGAAGTTTTAGGATTCTTCCCTTTAATTTTTCCTAGATACTCTGATTTTACATATGTCTCTCACCTTTGCTTTTCCTCCATCCCCCACCACAACAGTAACTTGCTGCAGGCTCACTATGCTCTAGTGTCTAGGACAGTGATGGCAAACCTATGACACGCGAACTCATTTTTTTTGGTTGATTTTTCTTTGTTAAATGGCATTTAAATATATAAAATAAATATCAAAAATATAAGTCTTTGTTTTACTATGGTTGCAAATATCAAAAAATTTCTATATGTGCGCTGCCACCAGAACTATTCCCAGAATTCCTGGTGCTCCCCACGCTCTTGATTTTCTCTTCCTGCTCTGTCTCCGTCCCACAGCCTCCCACTCTGCCAAGTCCTCCAAGCTGCCAGCTCTCCGTCTCTGCTCTTCGTCTGGCAGCTTGGGGAGCCAAGTTCCTCAAGCCGCTCCACTCTCCGCTGGCTCTCCTGCTCTCCATCACCGGAGCCACATCACCCCAAGCCGCCAACTCTCCTGCTCTGCTCTCAGCCTAGCACCTGTGTATGCAAATTAATCTGCCATCTTTGTTGGACTAATTTGCATACTCACTCCTGATTGGCTGGTGAGCGTAGCAGAGGGACAGTCAATTTACATGTTTCTCTATTATTATATAGGATATTTTCAATCTTTATTGATGAGATTATTACAGATGCCCCTCTTTTTTCCCCCCATAGCTCCCCTCCACCCAGTTCCCACCCCACCCCAGGCCCTTGTCACCCTATTGTCTGTGTCCATAGGTAATGCATACATGCATATAAGATCTTTGTCTATTCTCTTCCCGCACCCCCCTTCCCTCTGAGAATTATCAGTCTGTTCCATTTCCATGCCTCTGATTCTATTCCACTCACCAGTTTATTCTGTTCATCAGATATTTTATTCATTTGAATTTTAGATTCACTTGTTGATAAATACGTATTTGTTGTCACTTTGTTTATTCATTCATCCACTGATGGGTGTTTGGGTTGTTTCTACTTTTTTGCTATTGTAAGTAGTCTTCCTTTGAGCATGTGTGTACATTTATTTGAATATCAATTTTATTTCTTTGGGTATACCAGTATTCCTAGGAATGGAATTGCTGGGTCACATAGTAATTCTTTATTTCATTTTTTGAGGAATTTTCAAACTGTTTTCATTAACAGCTGAACTATTTATATTCCTATTGATAAATATTTTTGAAGATAAATAAAACCAAATAATAATAAATTTTTATTGTTTGTAATAAGCCTCAGGTATCAAGCTCTCATAACCCTACATCAACAGAAGAACAACAGCTATATTGGGCCAAAGGGACTGGTTTTGGGACAGGCTCTACAGCTTCTGGATGGGATGTGGAACAAGCTTTAACTAAACAGAGGCTGGAAGAGGAACATGTTACCTGTCTTCTGCAGGTACAGTGATAATAGTTTAATTATTTTTTGTATTTGTATTGATTTTTAAGTATTGATGACTACCCAAATCATCTTCAGCTACTTTTATGAAGCCCATATGCTCCCTGTTCTCAATTCTTTCAAGAGACCACTGGATAAAGATTGCTTTTTCCTACTGGTAATTTTAAATTTTTTCCCTCTCAATTACTTCTTCACTAGGAGTAAAGTGACAAGAATGAAATTATTCAACAAGCGGAAAATCTCTCTCTTTCCATTAATCTCATCTAAAGTGTTGAATATGGACTCTTAAAAAAACAATATTATTTATCTACTTTTATATATCTTTGTTTCTCACACTGTCTATAACTTTTCTAGAGTCAGGGAAGTTGAACTAGTAGAGAAAGTCTTTAATACCATAGAAATGAGAAAAGGAGGTGCATCAATCAAATGATTAATATTGGTCAAGTCTTTGAGCATTTGTTTTCAGCAATTCTAGAATGAATGGGTCATTTTAGTATAAAATTCTAAGATTGTGTGCCCCTCAAACTGTATAGTGAATTTATTCAATAAAATAAATAATCTCAAGAGTTGTTACTAAGGTTTTAAGTTTGTGTTCTTAGGTGGATTGCTTCTATATGTCTAGTCCTATATAGGGTGGGGCAAAGGTAGGTTTACAGTTGTATGTGAAACAGTTTATTCTTGTATTATTTTCTATACAAACAACTGTAATCCTACTTTTACTCCACTTTGTGTGGTGCCTCATGCAAAACACATCCTTCCCTTTTGAAAGTTTAAAAAAAAATGCCTCCTTTTTAAAGCATACAGTGCAAGAGATTGAGTTGAAAATATATACTCTTGGAATTCAGACTGAATATCTAACACAGTATTTCTTTCTAATTATATGAAGCTTAAATCCAATTTAAGTCCAGCAATTTTTTTTTTTTTTTTTTTAGGTTCTTGCAAGTTATATAAATCCTATGTGTGGTGCAATAAATGGAGAAGCTCAATCATCTCATGAGAGCAGAGGACAGAACAGTAATGCCCTTCCTTCTGTACTTCTAGAGCTTCTCAGTCAGTCCTGCCTCATCCCTGCCATGTCATCTTATCTAAGAAATGATTCAGGTAAATCATGTTTTAATATTTTTCTGAGATATCTTTTGCTTAATTTTTTTGTCATCAGTTTAAACAGTAAAAATACTTGGTGATTTACCCCAATCTATGTAGGAATGAGTTTAGTAGATTTATTTTTTTAAAATTTTTTCTGGAAATATTTAGTTTGTGTATGTGTGGGGAGAAGAGGGGCCCTAATTTGATACTATGCTGTCCTAGAACACAGACTAGAAAAGACCCCAAAGAACTCTTAGTATTCTTACTTGGTGTTAGCACACTGGATTATCATGAAATCAATAACATAACATAACTCTGTTGGCTAACTATATGTAACAAACTTAGTAATTTAAAAAATATAATTTAGAAAATTTTTCTTCAAAGAATTTAATTCAATAAACTGTCTTTAATTAAGAGAGTTGTTACAAAAATTATACAAAACAAACTTTGCAGCCATAACTTCATGGTAGGTAACGGGAACAAATAAGTGAATTGTACATTTATTAGGATATTTTACCTTTAATATTCTTAAAAGGAATGATAAAAACCCTTAAAGAGAGAAAGTAGTTGATTTCTTAGATACAGTGGCTTCATCATTTCAATTTTTAAAATATATTTTCATCTTATACCAATAAATGTATTTACTGCCATAATGTACTATCTGAACTACTTAATCATTTTTATGTGCAATATAACTATATAATTACTTAATTCTTGGTCTCTCCCCAATTCTATGCCTTATTTACTTTTTGTTTCCTAAATGTGCTTATTATTATACTTTTTATATTGGTGTTTTATAAACATTGGTATCAATCCATTTACTAACCTACCAATTAATCTTAAGATTCAAATAGAAGCTATGTTGCTGTGGGCTTACTGTTAGATTGCACTTGTTCTCATTTTATACTTTCCCCCTCATCCTTCTTACAGTTCTCGACATGGCAAGACATGTGCCACTCTATCGAGCTCTGCTGGAATTGCTCCGAGCCATTGCTTCTTGTACGTCCATGGTGCCTCTATTGTTGCCCCTTTCTACAGAGAATGGTGAAGAGGAAGAAGAACAATCAGAGTGTCAAACTTCTGTTGGTACATTATTAGCCAAAATGAAGACCTGTGTTGATACCTACACCAACCGTTTAAGGTACTATACTTTATTCATTTCTCTTGTCCTTGATTTTATCTTTTTTTATATAACTTTTAGGGTTTTCTAAATGATTTATGCTAATTAAACACAAATACACCCAGACAGTGTATAAAACTCCAAAGAAAAAGTATCCACTGAATCCTACACTCAGGAATGTTTATTTACATTGGCTTTCCTAACATCTCGCTATGTGATATTATCGCTATAGGTATAGAGTTTTTCTTAAATACTGGCACATTTTACCAGTTTTACAGATAGATGCTAGTTTTACCCAATATTGAAGTCAAAGACACCTTTCAGTATCAGTAAATACATATTGCTAACAGTGTACTTAATACTTCTAGTTATTCATCTTATATAGATGCTGTATTTTACATAACCATCTATTAGTGGACACTTGGGTTATTTCCAGTTTATCACAACCTCAGACATGCATGTTTTGGGGCTTGTAGAAATCTGCATAGTAGATTCATAGATGTGGAATTACTGGATTATGGGTTACTCCAATTTCATTTTGATACATATGTTATAATTCACGCTATAATCTTTTTTTTTTTAGAAGTCAGAGGTTCAGTATTTCTTGGAGTTATAATAAAGTATCTTCATGGAATATTGAATTTTAAAATAAATCTTTGGAAAAAATAAAATAAATCTTTGGTGTAAGTTTATACTTCACTAGATTCAGATGATGAATTTTGTTATCATAAACTCTTTTAAAATAACCTAGTAAACCTTTTAGCAGATCTATTCATTGGTGGTTAGTTTTACTTAACGGTGGCTTAATTTTGATTTTTAAGGCATTTATACTGCCAGTGGGAGTTTATTCCTTTGTCGATGGTCTTTTGAGTCAATGTTCTTTACCGTCATTGTAATATATTTGTTCTACCTATTCGGACTTAATTTTAAAGAACCTAAAATTTGAGAAAAATGGTATCCATCAAATAATGGCAGAGAATTGGTCACTGGAGGAATAGTTTTTGTCAATCTTCACCTTTCAGGAAGAATTCAACTTCTCACATAATCCTGACTGTTAGTTTATGTTACTGTCATTATCACTTTAAAAACTAGTTGCTCACTGCCAGGCATAAGGATCATAAATTAGAGAAGAGGTTAAAGAAGAATCAATTAGTAGTGATATAAAAAGCTATAGGTTTATACTATTCTTTTACCAGGGTAGGAAAATGTAAATGCATATTTTGTCTGTTACTATGAGATTTACTTCTGTTGTAGAGAAGAGAATATATTATGTTTATCCAATTCTTCATTGTGGCAAAAATATTTCTAACTGGTAACCTCGTCAGCCAGTTTAATTATAGCAAAATAGTGTGGTGTCACAATTGAACTGAAGATATAATTTTCTAATTGAGTTAATGTCTCATTGAGAAATGTCTCATTGAGCATTCTATTCACTGCCCTGGCCACGTGTGTTTGTTACTCCCATACAATAAACATATAGTTTTAACAGAGCAACTAGTATGAAATATACATAGCTTTGAAATTGCCCCTATGTATTTTTAGGGGGAATTTTGTCCTGTGTTAATGTATCTTATGTTTCTGCATTTTGAGATGTAATGTAGTAGTTTATAACTGAAAATTGAGAATTTATGAAACTTTTGAGTGTTTTTCCCTCAGGAATATCTTATTTGTTGGATGAAAAATAGTCTTAAACACTTGGACTATTGTTATATTATATCTGGTTAAAAAATGACAAATATGTGTTGTTATAAATGTCAAAATAAGGCCATTTAAAAATAACTTTCTATATACTGCTTATTTCCCTATCAAATTTCCATTTGATCCTGCAAAAATATAGTTCTAGTGTTTTGAGTTCTGAGATAATTATAGAAGATGCTTATTTAAGTGAATGGAAAATTTGCACCTTGAGTTCCTTTTTGTTTGCTTTTCTTAATGTATTTTCTGTTCAAATAACATAAATGGTATAATGTTTTTTAAAGTAAACTTGACTTCGGTATAAATGTGTTAATTATTTACTATAAAAATTGAATTTAAGATAGAGGATACATGAATTTCATTTAACAAGAGCTCTTTATTTGCTACTTGGTTACCTGGAAAAAATTATTCTTTACATTCCTTCCTTCTTCAATGAGAAAAAAATGACACTTCAAACTTCTGTACCAACAAAACATGCATGTGAAGATCATAATGACTTCATAGAGCTCATTTGTTATTTTATCTTTACGGTGATCCTGTGTAGTAACTATTTCTAATAATAGTTTTATTTTACTGAGAATAAACACTGCTAGTGACTTTTGTATGAGAATTTGAATATGCTTCTTAGTTGAGATCCCTCATATCTCATATTATACAGCCTCTGTTAGGAAAAGAAAGCAGCAAAGACATACATTATATAAAATCTCTACTTTCCTTTTAAGGTATGACACATTGAGAATTCATTTTCTACCTTTCAGAGAGAAGATAAAATCTATTCCAGTCTGTCAGGCTAGATATATATTTTTTCATTATAAAAGAGTTGAAATAAAATGAGCAATATAGTCCAGTTTCCTATAGAGTTAAAAATAATTCCTAAGTTCAATTTAATTGAGTTTTAGAGAGAGAAGAAAGGAGAGGGAGAGGGAAAGAGAGAGAAAAACATCTATGTGAGAGTGGTTGCCACCTGCAGGCCCCCTATCGGGGATCAAGCCTGCAACCCAGGCATGTGCCCTGACCGGGAATTGAATTGGCAACTTTTTGGTACACGGGGTGACACTCAACCAACTGAGCCACACTAGCCAGGGTGGCCTAAATTCAATTTTAACACTGATTCAAAGTGTAAAACTTCCCCCTCACCCCACCCACCTACTCCATTTTGAATTGTATTAAAAAAAAAACCCCAAAAGGATACTCTGAGAAGAGAGTAGTCAAGGCAAGTATGTCCTGTTTACATATCACTTAAAGGATATGCTTTATTGGGGTTTGGAGTATGTGTAGATTTACCCCAGCTTAGAACAGTTTTACACTATTTTTGTCTTTGCACTCTTAATAAGAAATGTAAGGGTGAAAAAGTACATCTATTTAGTATAAGGATTTTTTTAAAGTTAGAACAAGTACTAGTTTACTAGTTTTGTTTATATACCTTATTGCCTTATGTTCTTCCTCTTGTTAACTTCTGATTTGTTCCCTTTTTTAAAAATCAAACATATATGTAAGGCATGCAAATTTTTATTTATTTTTGCTTCAAATGAAGTTTTAATATATTTAACTCTTTGGTCATCTTAAAGGAAACAGATTTGCTATATACTCTGCAGATGATTTTCATTGAAATTATTTCTTCTGTGCATGTTATATTTATAAGTTTTATCTTTTGTGGATGAGAGAAATTAAAATGTTTTGCCCAAGTACAAAGAGGAAGTTAACTTTTGCTGGTGGGAATAACCTAATTGAGATTATCCTGTCTTGAGGCCATTGTTTAAACCCAGCTAATCTGGTTCTCAGAATTCAAAGAATGAAGGCGATCGGACTCTCCCCCAGCCTGAAACCTCTGTAAGAGGAAAGAGAAGGGATCACTAAGAAGCAGAAAAGGCAGGTCATGCACCTTGCTTTTAACTGATTTGTGCATTAGAAATTCTTTTATTATATTTAGATAGGTGAGATCTGACCTGGTAATAAGAGCATGATTGATTTGTTTATTTAACAGATATTTATTGAATGCTTATGGGAGCACAACAGTAAAATTGCATCCTCTTTCTGAGGGACTGACAAATTGTGGAAATAATAACTGAACAGTTTTACTAACACGGTTTGTGGTATGTTAGAAGTAGAAGAATCAATCCAGATTTGGAGACCTAAAAATTAAGCAGGGAGTAGCTAAATGAAGAGGGGCAGGGGCTGGCATACCAGGATGTAGGAATTATGTTAGCAGTAAAAGAAAGCAGCACATATTTAGGGAAACCTAAAATGTTTGGTGAGCCTGGGTGTAGCATGGGTGGGAGATAGGGGTAAGAGATGAGGCTATAGATCAGCGGTACTCAACCTGTGGGTCGTGACCCTTTGGCGGTCGAACGACCCTTTCACAGGGGTCGCCTAAGACCATTGGAAAACACATATATAATTACATATTGTTTTTGTGATTAATCACTATGCTTTAATTATGTTCAATTTGTAACAATGAAAATACATCCTGCATATCAGATATTTACATTACGATTCACAACAGTAGCAAAATTACAGTTATGAAGTAGCAACGAAAATAATTTTATGGTTGGGGGTCACCACAACATGAGGAACTGTATTAAAGGGTCGCGGCATTAGGAAGGTTGAGAACCACTGCTATAGATGAAAGGAGAGGCTAGAAGATGAAGTGATGTATTATAGTTACTTACTCTTAAATGTGGTGATGAGCACTGAAAAGCCTTATAAAAAGACTGTCTTACAGTAGCTGAGTGGTTGTGGTGGGAGTTGGAACAAGACTAAACTGCCCTGGAGGAGATTTTCATTCTTTCCATCTCAGTAGTAGAGCTGAATGCTTTCTCCTCATCTGCCATTTCTGGGATGTGTGGTCATTAGCATTCTTGCTCTTCTATTATGGACTTAAAGAGAAAGTTAGTTCCTAGGTAGAAATAAATTCTGTGTTCCAGACATTTGACTTTTAAAAAAGCAGTTATGTAAATCACTTGTTAACTGTGTTATTCTGCATATGTGTTCATATTGGAAACTGCAAATTTATCCCTGGCGTAAGTGGGTCTTGTAGCAGGGTTTCCTTTGTTTACACTTAAGGATCTGAAGTCTGTAATCCCAGGCAGTTTTTCAAAACAAATTCTACTAGGTGATTTTGCTATCATATTATGAAAATATGATAGAAAACTCATCTTTTGGCTTACCAGAGGTTCATAGTCATTGGCAGAGACTTTATTTTAAGGCTCAAGGATGACAGGGTGTGACTACATACATGTTCATACATTCCTCTACTATTTTCTTAAAGCTGTTATCCAGCTAAAGTTGTAGATGTGGAAAACTTGTATAATAGTAAGTAGGTTTTAGATAAAATTTTTCTGGAAACTTTCATCTATATTATTTTAAACTTCATCTAAATATAAAAAGCGCTCATATTATAATCAGATTTTATTAATCTGATCAAATTAATCTGATTTTATTAATCTGATCAAAAACTGTTTTCATGCTTGAAAACTGAAGGACATTTTTCTTGGTAGTAATTCCTTATCAGGGCAAAAGCTGCAGCATTTATAAGGAAGAACTTTCAGATCTTATTATCACCTATGTTATTGTTAGAATCTTTCTTATGCCTGCTAGTTCTGTAATTACTGCTGAATTTTTGCTGTTAAATATAGAGTAATATATATGACATATAATGATGTATATGCATACACATGTATATGTATAACATGCATATACATGTTATATATCAATGTACACATATCTGAAAAGAGCTTCTGAATTTTATTTTTGAAATCATACATTCTAGGGCAGGGGTGGGCAAACTTTTTGACTTGAGGGCCACAATGGGTTCTTAAACTGGACTGGAGGGCCGAAACAAAAGCATGGATGGAGTGTTTGTGTGAACTAATATAAATTCAAAGTAAACATCATTACATAAAAGGGTACGGTCTTTTTATTTTTTAGTTTTATTCATTTCAAACGGGCCGGATCCGGCCTGCGGGCCGTAGTTTGCCCACGGCTGTTCTAGGGCATTTCTAATTTTCCTGAATTATAATTATACCTTAATAATGAAATGATTATCTCTTAGGGTTGAGGATTAGTTTGGTGACTGATAATTGCATAACTATAATGGGATTGTTATTGTAAGCCAGAACATTACTCAAGGAATAACCACATGTTTATTGTGTTCATCTTTCCTGGCTTATCTGGTAAACTAGAGTCCTGGTGCACGAAATTCGTGTACTGGGGGGCAGGGAGGGGATGTCCCTCAGCCCAGCCTGCACCCTCTCCAAACTGGGACCCCTTGGGGGATGTCTGACTGCCGGTTTAGGGATCCACAGGGATCAGGCCTAAACTGGCAGTCGGACATCCCTCTCAATCTGATACTGCTGGCTCCCAACTGCTCACCTGCCTGCCTGCCTGATTGCTCCTAACCACTTCTGCCTGATCATTCCCTTACCACTCCCCTGCTGGCCTGATTAATGCCTAACTGCTCCCCTGCCGGCCTGATTGCCCCCAACTTCCCTCCCTTGCAGGCCTGGTTGCCCCCTACTGCCCTCCCCTGCCAGCTCAATTGTCCCCAACTGCCCTCCTCTGCTGGCCATCTTGTGACGACATGGGGTGGCAATCTTGTGATGACATGGGCACGGCCATCTTGTGACCACATGGGGGTGACCATCTTGTGTGAGGGCGTGATGGTCAATTTGCATATCCCCTCTTTATTATATAGGATTATCCTGTTGACATGGCATTGTGGCAACTAGGAGTGATTTACTGTGATTTCGTCTGTTTTTTAGAAGTTGACAGTTTCCAGGCTGTTGTTAATATATGCTGTACAAATTGCATTAAGATGACAATGTTTTAATATTCTTTTATTCATAACTAGAGGCCCGGTGCACGAAATTTGTGCAGGGAGGGGGGGGGGTCCCCTCAACCCAGCCTGTACCCTCTCCAATCCAGGAACCCTTGGAGGATGTCTGATTGCTTGTTTTGGACATCCCTCTCACAATCCGGGACCACTGGCTCCTAACTGCTCAACTTCCTGCCTGCCTGATCGCCCCTAACTGCCCCTCCGCCAGCCTGATCACCCCTAACTGCTTCTGCCTGCTGGCCTGATTGCCCCTAACTGACCCCCCTGCCAGCCTGCCCCGCCAGCCTGGTTGCCCCATGCAGCCTGCTGTTTGGACCTTTGGTTGTCCCTCACTGCTGGCCTGGTTGCCCCATGTGAGGGCGTCCTGACCAATTTGCATATTACCCTTTTGTTAGTATAGATTCTATGGTTTTACTATCCAGCACCAGCACCTCTCTTAATGCATCCTTTTAAGATGCACAATTACTAATAATTACATAGAGTTAATTGAGTCTAACAGTTAATGTAGACAAACTAATATTGTTGATAGCTGATTATAACTAAGCAGTTTGATTAAGATAAATCAGGAATAACATCCCTTTTGGAAATGCAAAAGGCTCAGCAAAAGTGTATTAGTTCAAAATAGAGAATTTTACATTCAGCCCTTTCCAACTTTTGTCTGAAATATAATTATCAGCATTGTTGGGGAAATCTTTAAAAGGTATATGATATGTTTGTTTATTATTCTTTTTTTATTTTTCAATTACAATTTACATTCATTGTTATTTTGTATTAGTTTCAGGTGTACAGCATAATAGTTAGACATCCATACTACAAAGTATTCCCCCCTAATATTTCTGGTATTCACCTGTCATCATACATAGTTTGTATATTAGTCTTACAGCATTTGAAAATACACTTTAACTGTACATGTAAGGTAAAATATTGTTGTACTGGCTGTTGTCATTTTTTATTTGACATTCAATTAAAAGAGGAATGTCAAGGAAAAGAGGTCATTGCTTCCAACTAAGTAGTCAAGTATTGCCTGTTTTAAAAATTCTTATGGCACACTGGTTGAAAATCGCTGGTCTAGTGTGAAATTTTTATTTTTATTTTTTTATTTTATTGATTTTTTACAGAGAGAAAGGGAGAGGGATAGAGAGTTAGAAACATCGATGAGAGAGAAACATCGATCAGCTGCCTCCTGCACACTCCCTACTGGGGATGTGCACGCAACCAAGGTACATGCCCTTGACTGGAATCAAACCTGGGACCCTTGAGTCCGCAGGCTGACGCTCTATCCACTGAGCCAAACTGGTTAGGGCTAGTGTGAAAATTTATCTGTCCACAAAGTAATCACATTGCAAGATGTGACCCCTTAGCTTTTATGTACCGTCCTGGTGAAATTCATCTGCTGGTTCTTCCAACCTGTGTTATCTCAAGATTAAGTCAGACTACAGTGGTAGTAGTTTGGTTTCACTTTTGAATAAGTGTGATATTTCATAGCTTCCTTGGATTAGGAATAAAGGCAATTATTTTGTCTTTGATCTTCTGTGCAGACTTTTCCTGATGGACTCCAACAGGCAAGTAATCATAGTTAGTATTGGAAAGGTTCACCAAGAATTTGAAAGAGGGACTTGCTGTCAAATAGTCTTAATTGGTTATGAGGACCTGACACAAA
The DNA here is from genome assembly GCF_000147115.1 of Myotis lucifugus. Lineage (NCBI taxonomy): Eukaryota > Metazoa > Chordata > Mammalia > Chiroptera > Vespertilionidae > Myotis > Myotis lucifugus. Next base: position 2,433,609 of record NW_005871182.1, read on the forward strand.
TGACTGCATTTGAGTGTAAGGTGTTCTGGACATTGAACTTCTCTGTAACAGCATTAAAGCAAGCATTCTTTATTGCCTTTTCCTTTGGCTATCTTGAAGCATTTTCCTGGTGCAAAGAAGTTTATCATATTTTAAAATCACAGGATTCTCTTGTAGAAATAAATACCCAATTCCTTTTTATCTAACTAAGCAATAAGATTAGTTGACCTACTTCTTCAAAGGCTATTTTAATCAAACTCTTCCTTTAACTCCCTTAAGCTAGTTATTAGGGCTTCAATCAGTAAAAAATTTCCATTCCAGTCCTCCCACTACTTTGTTTCCGTTGGAGAAACATTTCCTAGTTTCTTCTCTTTTTCCTCTGCCTTTCAAAACCTACAAAATTAGAAGGGCATGATTTCCTAGCCAAGAAGCACTTGTTTTGACCATAAAGTTCAGTTGTTCATCAACCTTTTACTGGGTGATGGAGATAGCAATGCCAACATTTATTTTAAAGTTCTTCCTCAGTCGGATTGCCCTTTGGCGATGTATATTATTTGAGACAACTCCATTGCACACAGTACCTTCATTGTCTTCTGATGTTTAATGTGACCTAAACCTTACTATATTTTTATCTGATCTAGAAATTAAGGTTTTATTTTTAAAGGCTGCTCATACCTTTGTTTTGAATATTTTCTTCTCTCATACTGCTTATAAATGCTTCCCAAGAAGAGGAAGCTTTTATTTTAAACTTTGGTTTAAACCATATTGAAAACTAAAAGTGGCAGTTTTGTTTGCAAAAACTTAAGCAAAAACAAAAAGGAATCCAGAGTTAAAAACTAAGCTTTAAATAAATCACAGAGAATATTTCATCTTACAGTGATCTTTGCCCCATTTACTGGTGCCCTTCAGTGGTCACTTTAATGTCTTCTGGAGATATGAGAAGCAAATAATTGTCCACAGTATTATTTTTCAAAAATCTTACGTTTAATATTAATTTGTTTTAAACTGTAATTCCTGGCGAAGAGCTTTAGAACTGTGAACTGTGACACAGTACCTTTTATAGGTAAATGTAGAAATTTCATTTTCTTGTAGTTTTAGAACCTTTCCCTAAGATGCTGATTCTTAATAGTCCTGAATCTGGACATTTCAGGATGTAGTCTCCAGATTACTTCTTCTTTAAATTGTTATTTCAACTGCATGAATGTTTTGACTTTAGAATTAGGAGTGCAGGAGTTGAAGTGGTCTTCTTTAATGTTCTAAGAAAATAGCTATATTATGCTGTTTTCAGTTTAGAGATGATAAAAAAGAACATAATTCTTGTATTTTTGTATTTAGTCTTACAAATATCCAACATAATTTGGGTGATATTAGCAGAGGCAGTTTAATATAACTGAATGTTGAGTTATAGGGTGTTTTTTTCCCCCCTTTGTTTACACAAAGATTTTCCCATTTTGCTCACATCCTAGTTCAGATTATGTCACAGAGCCAGAATATGCTTAATTTATTAGCTGTTTAGTTGAAATTCACAGCAGAGTGGAAAATGTTTGCAGATAATTCTGTGCAATAGTAGAAACTTCAGTTGATTCCTCATATTTCTTCAGGGCAGTGATCACAACCAGATTCAACGTATGCACAGAGCAGCGGATACCATGGTAGCGGCCGTCGCTGATTGCTTTTACCATGTTGGATCCATTGTCAGTCTCAAAGACCTACTTCCAGCTAGGTGCCTTGAACTCAAATAGCTTTTCACACAGACTTCAGGATGTGAGCTAAGGTATGGCCTTTTTTCATGAGCTGGGCCTACATATGGGTTGACAGTAACCTGCAACTTTCATGGAAAAGAGACTAGTGGCTGTAGTGCAATGTCAGACAATGACTAGTTGTATTATTAGGCAGGTAGTTTGTATTCTTCCTATATTTGAACTATTCTTTTTGGAGAGTGTCTCTTTTCCCCCCATATGTTTTTGCCAGAAAGACTGCTGACATAAAAATTTCTCATTAGAACCTGGTTGTAAAGGTCTAAGGTTTATCAGCTTTGAGTGAACCATTGTCTTCAGTATGAGATGTATATGATCATTTCTTGTACACATTTAGCGTAAAAAATAACATTTTTAAACTTCTGTGGATGTTTGCACTTTTTCATTTTTTATTTTGCTGTCAAAAAGTTATGATAATAGAATTTCCCATTCTAATTATTTGCACCATTTTAATAATAGGGATTTCTCCTATCAGTCATCTTTCCAAAACTGGAATTAGAAAATTGGTATTCATGAATAGGGCTTGAAATTTAGAATCAGTAGTTTTCCAGGGTAACTTGCCCTATATTGCATTGATACAGTGTACTCTCCAGACCAGAGGTTCTTGTTTCTTCAAGGTGAGAATACCTTAATTCTGGAAAAATGAGCTTTACTCCCCTATCTTCCTTCTCTGCTTGGCAAGATATGCTTCTTTAAGTGAATCTTTATTTCAGGTCAACTGATTGATGATAGATTTTTAGAAAATCATCTTTTAAAGCTATTACCATAACTCTTCTGTGTTCTCAACCTGTTTATTGTTGTTTTCCTGTTATGCTTCAGTGGCCCTGTTACTTAAGAATATTTTAATCCCTGCTATAAGGTAGAGAATTCTTTATAATTGGGGAGAGAGAGTCCTTATAAATTCAAAGAAGTTGCTGTCAAACAGCTTATACACTTTCTTGACTCTCTGCTTGATACTGATTGTGAATAGCTATTGGTAAATACAGAAGTTGAGACTGTTTGAGCTTGTCTACCAAAATCATATCTTCAGTAAGAAAATGGTCAGACTCACTATTATACTATAGTCTCAACTTTACTTTATAGGTATAAAAGATATATTATCTTTGATTCTAGAAGTAAAAATGACATTTTAGTTTTAAAACATTCACTATATTTCCTTACATACGTATGCAAACATATATGTTTATATACACCTACTCATACAGAAGTTGATGACTAAAATGTTATACAGTGTGAGATCTATCAAGTGGTTCCTGAGTGACAAAGGAAAATTGGCCATGTGTTCTCTCTGACTTCTTATAAGGAGTCAGGGAAGTTAAGAGAGTCTAGGAGAAAAGGTAATAACCTAGTGACACAGTATCTCTCTTCACTTAAATCATCTTGCCAGGTGAGGTAGTATGTACCTTATAGTTAAAAACATCTTAGGAGCCCATTCAGAATACATGCATAATACTGTATCCTTCTATGCTTGCTACCCACTGAGTGGCTCTTCTTAATTTACCTCTTCTTTTCTGAGCAGGTTTTTGTCTTTGTGATAAAGAAAAGTTCATTTGTACATTGATAACAATAATTATTTTGTTAAGGACTCTTCTACTTTCTGTTAGTCTTTCATAGTTCTCTAAGGCTCCATGCTCACTTTGTGAAATATTGTTTTAATGTAATAGTTAAGTCCTTTTGTTGGTAGGTATGCAACTAGGAAAATAAGTGATGTGTAGTTTAGATCAGACCTTAGCAGAAATATTTTAAACATGTTTGCTTACATGTGATTTTCATTTGTTTAAAATTATTTAATAATGAATTAGCAAATAGGTAGATTTTTAGTACCTAAGCAATAGTGTAATGATGTTTATTGTGTGAATAACATGCTGAGAATTGAAATAGGAAAAAGGCTTGATATTTAGTTGTTATTTCCAGTGAATCTTGTAAATACTACTGCATACATCTAGAAAATTTTTAGAAACATTTTGATGCCTTATATACTGAAACCTTGCTGTAACACATCTTATTATGATACACAATTTGATAGAAGGTTGGCTACACTTTAGACTCTGAATAGGGAATAACAGGGGATTATCTTTTAAATGATTATGCCCTAGAACTTAGTGTTTATATTAAGTTTCAGTATATAGAAGCACATCGTGTTAAGATACATTAATAGTGAACCTGTACTTTACTATGGAATACCCCCCTACCCGGGATATTAATATACTCTAAGTGAAATATAGAGAGTGAAAATTGAAAGTATATGTGGTTCTTTGGTTCCCAAATCTTAGAAGACTGGATAGATACCTATGACTTGTACATATAGAAGTGATTTTTCTATTTCTAGGTATTTACAATTACTAAAAGTATGTTTTTAAAGTTGTGGATTCAAAGACACATCAGGTATCTGGGTCTTTTTACAGTATGACATTTCTACAATGTTTATCTCTTGTTTGTTTGTATAGCCAACTAGTTATTATGCTAAGTATTATCAGATCAGAAGCAATAATAAATCTAATGTAAACTACCTGTAAACTACCTCTGATATATATCGTGTATATCAAATGAAATGCACACTATCATTTTGGTTTTTAACTACTATTGTTGACTTACGGAGATATTTATTTTTCAATCCTGAAATCTTAATTTTCCTTCATTTTTTTCCAAATTAAAAAATTTCTTTAGATCTAAAAGGGAAAATGCTAAAACAGGAGTAAAACCAGATGCATCTGATCAAGAACCAGAAGGACTTACTAAGGACTGCAGAGATCGTTTATGCAGCCACGACCAGTTTACGGCAAGCAAACCAGGGTACAGCTCTGCTTCTTTCATGCTGTTCCATTACTTACTGAAAACTGACTTTCTCTTTCCTCTATGCTAATGGTGTTCATTTACCTAAAAAATTTTTTTCTGTGTCATTTTTAAAAAATATATATATTTTAATGATTTTTTACAGAGAGGAAGGGAGAGGGATAGAGAGTTAGAAACATCGATGAGAGAGAAGCATTGATCAGCTGCCTCCTGCACACCCCCTACTGGGGATGTGCCTGCAACCAAGGTACATGCCCTTGACCGGAATCGAACCCCGGACTCTTCAGTCCCCAGGCCGACGCTCAATCCAGTGAGCCAAACCGGCTAGGACTCTGTGTCATGTTTTTAAGTTAATTAGGAGTAACCTCTAAATATTTATCTACTATGTATGATTGCTAACACTAAATTTTATAGGCTGAGCATGCATCACAAATTTTTTCTCATTAAAAGTCATGAAATGGAAAAATGCCATTTTATGAGATAGAAAATAGTATATTAATACTGTCAGAATTTGGTTAAAATTGGTATTTTCATGTAATAGCAACAGAAGATATAAATGACTCTGAATTATCTATTTCACTTGTGCTGTTTTGACTAAATGGATGAAACCTAATTACCATTTCATAAATTTACGCTTTAAAATTGGTGAGGTTGTTAGCCCTATTAGTTATGTTTATGAAATAGAAATATTTTTTTTTTATTCTTAAAATGGTTCAGTAGGAAGAGGATTGTCAAGAGTTTGGTAATTTTTTAGAATTCCAAATTTGAACTCTGGAAGTTAATCATTTTTTGTTTTAATCTTCTAAAATTAATAGAAAAGAAACTAGGTGACTATTCAAAGAAGGTGGCAATGAAACCCAAACCTTTATCAGTATTAAAATCACTTGAAGAAAAATACGTGGCTGTTATGAAGAGATTACAGTTTGGTAAGTTGAAATTTTAATCTTCATTTCTTTAGATTTCATTTCAGATTTTTTAATGGTGCTATTGAAATGTGTTCTGGTAAATTAAAGATTTTAAAACTTGCTTGTACCATGAATTATTCATATTTTCTCTCTCACTACACACACACACACACACACACACACACACACACACACACACATAAAATTGTAGCATCTTTATTTGGATATCATGGTTCAGTAGAAACCTAGAAAAAACAAAGCCAGATGTCTAATAAATAGGCAGAAAGTTGTATTCTTTCTTTACTTCTATTTCTGTATATCTTAGCCTGGAGGAAGGCAAGACTATAAGCTCTTTGAAGGCAGATATATTTTCCGATTTATCATTTAACCCAAACAGCCTACCTAGAAACTTGTACTGAGTTCTTGGTAAGATTTATATAATACTAATTATAAATAGCATTAATGTTTTTAGAATATTTAGAATTATATAAACACAAGATTAAAGTTTATCATTGCTTTGTCAAAGTACTTAGAAAATAATCCTAATAATATTAATAATCTTTTTTTATTCTATTAACTTAAATGCCATAAGTAATACAGAGTAAACTTCAGCCTGGAATTTTTGATTTTCGAAATCGGGAAATAGATAAAGACTTTCTGTATTTTTTATTTTTTTAAAGAAATATAACGAGGATACTTTTTGACATTTCTTATTCTGAATTATTTTGTCAAAAATATTTTATGCCACTCATTTAAGAATAAATTATCTACTACTTTGCATTGTCATTTAGCTGCTTGATATAATCTACCAATGTGTCCACACTGTAGATTAAAAATCATTTCTTGTTTTTTGCTTCCATTATAGATTCCATCCATGAATGAAGTAGTAGGTGTTACATTAACGTTTATAGTTTACTATTCTTCCACATTGCAGTCCTCTCCATTTTGGGTGGAAGAAGGGCTAGTGATTTATTAGTGATTTTTGTCATTAAAACAAGTATCGTCCATGCTGGTTCTTTTTTTATTTCAGTGTTTGTATTTTCTGTCTATTTAGATACATTTGAGATGGTTTCTGAAGATGAAGATGGGAAGTTGGGTTTTAAAGTAAATTACCACTACATGTCTCAGGTGAAAAATGCAAATGATGCAAACAGTGCTGCCAGAGCCCGGCGCCTTGCTCAGGAAGCTGTGACACTTTCGACCTCACTGCCTCTTTCGTCATCATCTAGTGTGTTTGTGCGCTGTGATGAGGAGCGACTTGACATCATGAAGGTAGACAAAGCAACTTTTTCCATAGTTCCCTGACTATTAAAATATTCATACAAAGCACTAGAAATACCGTGAATTTAAAATTCTGTTGACCATTTTGGAGTCAGTGAAAGGAGTTCTTTTCTAATGTTAGTTCAGAGTATGCAGATGAGACTGCTGTTCAAAATAAAGATTTAGAAGAAAATACTAAAATACCTTTGTTGAGCATAGTATCAAAGGATTTAATGCTGGCCAGTAGAAAAAAAAGTTACAGGATTTCTACCTTGTCATCCAAGATACTTCTCTCATGTTCATACTACTATCAGACTTCAAAATTATTTTTTATTTTATTTTTTAGGAAATTGATGTATTTACAGATCGATAAGATATATGAACTTGGTAATGGCAATACAATAATAAATAACTTGCACCCTTATGCTTTAACACTGGTGATTTAAAAGAGTTAGTACCTGGGGAGGTGCTTTCTTTACATTTATGATTTAATTCATAGGTTAAATATTCTGTCTTCCTTGCAAGATACTCTGCTGAAACTATTGACCCATTGATTTGGAGAAGTTCTTTTGTTTGCTTGCTCTTTTGTTTTGTTCCATTGGGTATTTTTTTAATAGAAATTTCATAGACCTTGCCTATATGGCTACACTCTTACTTGTTTCTTGTTAAAAACAATAGAGCCGATTATAGGATGATTACCTAGGAATTATGTTATCACTAAATAGATCACATAAATTCAAACTTGTGACTTTGTCTCTGTTAAGCAACAAGCTATACCTAATATGAAGGATCCCAAAATGGAGTCCCAAAGCAAAGATCAGAGTTACCACAGATGGAGACTAGTGCCACTTACCTCCACAGGCAGCTGTTCAGAACCAGGGGCTTTGCTGCTCAGGCATTGCACAATAAAGAACTGTTGAGCGGCTCATACAACATTTTTTAAATAATTCCGACACTCACTGTTGGGTTCTTTGCTATTTTTTGGACTACCAGAAATCCTAAGGGAAATACTTACTGTTCTCTCAAAACCTTTTTGTCATAAGTTGTCACATGAGAACCTTTATTTCTGTATCTACTTGTCTCTTCCCAGAGGAAAATACTAAAAGTAAGTTATTTTGAAAAAATTAACTTATCTGAAGATTAAAGCAAAAAATTAACCTCATACCTTTGCGATATGATAATGAATGTACCTAGAATTTCAACTTGTTGAAATGCTGTAGAGAATATTATCAAGGAAAGCTCTCAGAAAAAAAAAGTAACTTAATATTTTAAAAGGTATTTTATGTTAAGGTAAGTTTTCCTGCTGCCAATAAAGACCTATCTTTTAACAGTCCATTTTTATCAAAACCAAATCATTTGATCTTAATCTAAAACCATGTCCTCATCCTGTATTCATTTTTACACATTCTAGTAGAGATGTATATATACAATGTCAGAAGGTTGTTCTTTTATGTTGGATTGTGTTGTCCTACATATCAGTGTTGAACAGTAACATAGATTTTTGTGTGTTTGTATATGCATACTAGGTTCTAATTACTGGTCCAGCGGATACTCCTTATGCAAATGGCTGCTTTGAGTTTGATGTATATTTTCCTCAAGATTATCCCAGTTCACCCCCTCTTGTGAATCTAGAAACAACTGGTGGCCATAGCGTGCGATTCAATCCAAACCTTTATAATGATGGCAAGGTAATGTAATTAGTCTTTTGTTTCTAGTACCAAAGTGTTGTGACCAAAGTTTCTTTGTAATTTCAACAAAAATTTCGTTTTAGTTATATTTCCATAGTACATAGCTTTCTTCAGGCTTCTCTCCCTGTGTGTAAAGATTAGCTAAAGGAATGAGAGAGAAGGAACCAAAAGGGGCAGAAACAGACAGTATTAAGAAGCACTTACCGTCTTAAGTTACTGAGGGACTAACTTACTTAACATGTTCCTTTGCCAATTGAGAGCGTCCTCCCATCTGGAGATAGTAGAGCCAGATGTCTGTCTTTGCCTCTCACTTTTCTTTACTTTCCCTATCTCCAATTCCAGTTATCTTTTCACAAGTGCCTGAAGCTAGATGAATGGCAAAAGCATGGTATTATCATCTATGTTCCTTTTTTTGCATATAATAACTTTCTCTTGCTATCGTAACTATCCAATTTTTTTCTGTGGTAGAAGTAATTGTGAACTTTGTTAAAATGTTTTATATTTTCTTATAAATGGTAAGATGCATTCCTATCACCACCACCACCCCAAAAGTTGAAAATGAGTATAATAAAAATTATTTCATAAACCTTCTAAAATTTGACTCAAAAGAACAGCCATCACTTTTCAAAATAATTTTGGACATTTGGATGAAATTTCAACAGTAAATTCCATGCTGAGAGTATTTAATGTTTGAAAATCACTAGAAGGTCAGAAAAAATTTATAGACTTCACATGCAGACTCACTCTATTTTGCTAGAGGTTGATGGTATATTAAAGATAACCCAAGTTTTCCCTTGGTTTTGCCTTTCTATTTTCAAAAGGTACAGCCTGCCTCAGATCTGGGCTTGCAAGTATCATTTTGTCTTCATCATAAGCTCATGTCATAAAATTGGAATTTGTTATTTGGGTTTATTTTAGGAGATTTAACCACGGGTAGATGTACTCTCTTTGGGAAAGCATAGAACAGGTTCTTTATAACTGAGCAAAGAAGAGGAAATAGCAAGGCTGACTTTACTTGAGAGAGAGAGAGAGAGAGAGAGAGAGAGAGAGAGAGAGAGAGACTGGAACCTGAAAAGAGTTTTAGTGTAAAATGTTAACATTTTATTTAAGAAATTACTTTCTCAAGACTTATTGGTATAGAGAAGAGGGTAGGGTAAGGGCTTGAGGGTCCAGTATCCTGAATTACAGTAGGTCCTTGGGTTACGTCGGAGATCCATTCCTATGGTGCGATGTAACACGATTTTCACTGTAAGTCGGAACCCACCCACATAAGCACCTATGTCACTCACATGGAGCACACACACAGCAGTAATGAAGTGATACAATAAAAAAAATTTAAAAGGAAGATAACAATTCCTGAACTTTACTTGTGGTAAATAAATAATAAAAAACATAAAGCACAAATGTACATACGTTGAAATGACGAAACTTTTTTTTTATATATAAATAAATGGGAGATGGTGACATAACCACAAAACAATGTACATCGAGTCCGACATAACCCGAGGATTGTCTGTATATAGTTTTTGTTCTATTACATACTGGTAACATTTATTCTCCGTCATTAAACATTTACTTTGGTTCAAGATCTACAGGGATAAGATTACCTGCCATTGGTAGCCACAGGGATGCTTTTGATATCAAATGGGATGGTATGCCTGACAATCTATAATAATAAAAGGGTAATATGCTAATTAGACCGGACGTCTTCTGGATGTCATTCCGGACATCCCTCCTGACAAAGCTGGGGCCGGAGGAAAGCCAGTCCGGGTCCTGGGTGCCTGCAGGTGGCCCGAGGGAAGCCAGCCTGGGCCCCGGGTGCCTGTGGCTGGAAGGAGGGAAGCAGCCCGGGTTCCAGGTGCCTGCCGGCGGCTGGAGGAAGGAAGCAGCCCAGGTCCTGGGTGCCAGAGGAAAGCTGGTGCTGGCAGCTGGGGGAAGGAAGGCCTACTCTTGCACGAATTTTTATGCATCAGGCCCTCTAGTAGTTTAAATCATAACACAAAGTCTTTTAAAATTATTCATGAAATTACCTGTTAAATGAATTCATGTAAAGCATTAAGAGAACAGCAGGGAGATGGACTACTCTGCTTTTCAAAGAACTGCTTATTTTCCAATTAGTTTGCAAGAATAGATAAAATGTCCCTGGTTTTATTTTCGCCAAAAGCCGTCCATTTCCCTGTTATTCTCTTAATGCTCTGTGAAAGCAATACTGCAAAATACATGGATTTTATGTTGAACTGTGTTTGGCAGATAATTTGAGTTCTTTCTTGCTATCTGAGTTGACCAAGTATATAATATGTCTTAAAGTTTGATCCTCAAGACCCTATCACGGTATCTGTGAGGTCTTCCTCTTTCCAAATTGATGGTCGTGTGAGGCCAGATTTTACCCATATACTTCAACCAAAACAATATATTGCAACAGATTGAATGCAGAGGCAGATATGAAGTCAAGATCTATTAAGTTACGCCCAATTTTCAAAATTTATAAAATTTGAAAAAGATTTTTAAAAATGAAAAATAATACCACTTTTTCTCACTGATTTTTGTTTGGAAAAGTTATTTTTTATTTAGAAATGTTAGTTGTATTTAATGTATAGTAGGTACTGATACATTTCTTGTTATTGTGTAATCACATCTGAAGATGTCAATTTGTTTTAACAGGCTGACCCTTAAGGGTTTAGATTGGGGACATAAAACTGAGATACTTTGACATATTAGCAATTCACTTTTAGTTGTGACAGTTTGCTTTTAAAAAGCACTCCTTTCAATTCTGTCTATGCTTTTCTCTTTATTCCTCAGGTTTGTTTAAGCATATTAAATACATGGCATGGAAGACCAGAAGAGAAGTGGAATCCTCAGACCTCAAGCTTTTTGCAAGTAAACAAATTTCTCTGACAGTTTCACTTAGGAAAATGTAGAGCTACTTAATATTTGAAAGAAATTATTTTAGTGATTGAGAATAAACAATAAGCCAAACAAAAAGAGAGATGGATTTATAGGAAATCAGTATTAAATAGTTTATAGGTGAGCAGTTGGTGCATCTCATTTGGAGTTTAGAATCAAAATCAGACATAAGGCACAAATTAGATTTTGTCAAAATTGCTTTTAAAATTTCCGTAAGTTGCCTTTAAAGTACACTATGATGCAACAGGTAAGACAGATTATCCCATCTCCTAGTCACTATAGGGCTTAAACTCATGTAAGTAGACGTTAATAAATTCCTGGTACTATATATTTCTAGGATATAGTTCTTCTAAAATCTAGTTAGTAATGGGATTAATTTGAGGCTCAGAAGTACTGTCTCAAATTTTATAAGTTAGTTTCCACACACCATGCCATCTAATGTTTCTTGCTGATCTCTTAATAGTTCTGAATCCTAGCAAAGAAATGAAAAAAGAAGCATATTAATAACATGAATTAACTTTGTTACTTGTTTATTAAAGAAACAAACAAATTGTTGCTACATCATAGTTTAAATTCACATATACAGTTTACTATTTAAGAAAGACTATCATAAATTATTCTCAGGTAAACCTACTGAAGTTGACCTACCCTGAAAGGATTCTTTTCCTACATTCTTATTTTGAATTAGTTTAAAGAAGAAATGAAAAAAATTCTTTTAGGCTGTCACTTGTTTTTGACTCTCTAAAAAGACATTGTTGCATCCTATGAAATAGAGAAATAGAACTGTAATTTTTTCCTTTTTGCCATTATGGAAACCAAGAAAAAAAAGGATATGTAACTCATACAAAGTAATTAAGGAACTTTATAGAGTATTTCTCCAAGTAACTACTTCATTTTAAAAATAATTATGTCAGTTCTATTTAAAAAAACCCCAACACCTTTAAATATCTTTTCTATGTGCCGGTTACTCTTGACAACATAAACTAAGCTTATGAGTTTTACTATGAAAGGAAACTCAGAGATACCCTATTTTTCATTAAGCAAATTAGACTTATCTGTGAATTGGAACCAATTTTTGAATTTTAATAAAATTTATATAGTTTTATAAATAACATTTACAATTAATTTTCAAAGTTATCTAGTTTAAATATGATTAACTTTTATCTTGCCTGTGTATCTGTATTATACATAAATTCTATAAAATAAACTTATACTCAAGGGTTTAAATTTTACAAATTGGGAAACTTAACTATCCATACATAAAAATGATCTTTTCTATATATTCCCTTTAAGGTTTTTTGTCATTTACATAATTTATATAATCTTAATTAATATAATAAATACAACATGGTAAATAATTTAACATTAGAGCATATCCTTTAAAAATATCTTGTTCTAATTTTTTAGTTTTATAAATAATACTGTTATTATACGACTTTCTTTATATTTTATATAGTTTGCTGAATCTAGGCTTCCACAATTGTGACGAAATTGGCGTGGTCAGGAGCAAGAAGTGGCTTTTTTTCTTCTGTGGCAAGAGTGAATAGGCTTGTCTTCATCCAGAGCTTAGGGGGAAATCTTTCATTCTTTTCCATTGAGTATGCTATAATTCCCTTCATCATGTTGAGGACATGTCCCTCTACACCTAGTTTGTTGCATAGTCTTACCATGAACTAGAAACTTTCTTCAGAAGCAGGCTACACAAAAGTTGTAGGAAATATTAAAAATCTGCAAATAACAGGATTACTTCTATTATATTCTAGTATATTTCCCCCCCCCTCTGGCTCTATTTTTGTTCATCAGTTTATGTTGTTCATTATATTCCACAAATGAGTGAGAGCATATGATATTTATCTTTCTCTGACTGGATTGTTTCACTTAGCATGATGCTTTTAAAGTCTATTTTATCGGATATGAGCATTGCTATTCCAGCTTTTGATTTCTTTTCCATTTGCATGGAAAAATTTTTTCTATCCCTTTGCTCTCATCCTGTGTGTGTCTTTTGTTTTGAGGTGGGTCTCTTGTAGACAGCATATAGTTGGGTCATGTTTTTGTATCCATTCAGATACCCTACACCTTTTGATTGGAGCATTTAATCCATTTACATTTAGGGTTATTGTTGAGAGGTACTTATTTATAGCCATTTTAATTCTCTATGGCTAGGTTTCTCTCTCTGTTTCTTCTTCTCAGCAATCCGTGACAGCAATCCCTTTAGCATTTCTTGTAATGCTGGCTTGATGGTGATGAACTCCTTTAGCCTTTTTTTGTCTGAGAAGCTCTGTATTTGACCATCTATTTTGAATGATAGCCTTGCTGGATATAGTAATCTTGGTCTCAGATTCTTGCTTTCCATTACCGTGAGTACTAGGTGTATTGGTTAATAATGGCGGATTTTGTAATCAAAGAAAACATGATAATTTCAAGAGAAACATCAAAAATGCTTTATTCATAGTAATGTCCATCGCTAGCTACACATTTCCCCCATCTTTCAGGTAATTTGTGGATACCGTCCAAATAGAACTTTTCTTATTTTGAGGCAAACCATGTAACTGGTTTTTAATGTCCCTATTCTATATATATAAAAGCTTAAGCGACCATTACGGCTGGATGACCAGCCAGTAGCTATGACGAGCACTGACCACTAGGGGGCAGATGCTCAACATAGGAGCTGCCTCCTTGTGGTCAATGCGCTCCCACAGCCAACCTCCCGTGGCTGGCCAACCTCCCACAGCCCCTCCATGCGGCCAGCCAACCTCCCATGGCCTCTCCCCTGGCCAGCCTGCCCCGATTGGCCCCCATAGCTGGCTAGGTCAAGGGATCCCACCCATGCACAAATTCGTGCTCCGGGCCTCTAGTAATGTACATAATTTCTTGTGAGAGGTTTGTTCCAGTTGGATGTTAATAAAGATGTCATGTGCAAGAGGAGTTAACATATTTAATGGTTCGGATCATCAGCCATTTAAGAATGGTTATAAATGTTAAATATATAATACTGTTTTCCTTGAAATGGAAAATTCTTGAAATCAGCCACTGATCACAATCCTATTCAATAGCATAATTTTCCATAGAGACTTAAGTTTTTAAAGACTTAAGGCATTTTACTAATTTTGATTGTTTCTTTTCCTCACCCCAAACATGTTACTATTTCACATTATATCGCTTTTATTGCAAATTAATATTTTGGATTGTATATTTTGTACTTTCCTGTATTTAAAACATATATAAAATTTTAATATACTGTATCAAGTAAAAGAATTAAATCCTTGACAAGACATAGCATGAAAATAAAGGAAATTGGAAATTAATAATTATTAATGGGAGTGGGGCAAGAGGAGGAATATGATAAAGTGGTGGATATTTTAAAGATAAGAATAAGTTAACAGAATGGATAATGGTGGGACTATGGTGACCAAATAAATAAATAAAACTGTAGGAGACAAGATTGCTGACTAGTTGAGTGGTCTGGTAGAGGACCATACAGCAGGGTTAATTTTTTTGTTTTGACAAAGATAGTTTTTGATTTAGTCAGTTCTTGAACAAATTACAATGAGAATTTCTTGTAATTTTGTGAATGCTAATATGAAGCTAAATAGAAAAGGGACAGTAAATTCAGCCTATTAAAGTCTAGCTCTTTATAAAAATATCAAAGAATTGACTAAGAATTAGTGAACCTACATTGTGGAATGAAATACATTGTTTATTAAGTTAAATATAACCATCCTATATAATAAAAGGCAAATATGCAAATTGACCAAACAGGAGAACGACTGGTTGCTATGACATGCACTGACCACCAGGGGGCAGATGCTCAATGCAGGAGCTGCCTCCTGGTGGTCAGTGCGCTCCCACAGGGAGAGCTCTCAGCCAGAAGCTTACAGCTGGGGAGCGCAGCGGTGGTGGCTGGAGCCTCTCCTGCCTCCACAGCAGCGCTAAGGATATCCGACTGACGGCTCCTGGATTGCGAGAGGGCATAGGTCAGGCTGAGGACCCCCTGAGTGCACGAATTTCTTGCGCCGGTCCTCTAGTATGTAATAATATACTATGGTATGTAGAAGACATTTTTCTGTTAATTACCAAATCATTTTGAATTCATATTCTAAGAAAACTCTTTGTCCACATGTAGCTATGATAAATACTATTTCTTCATTTGAATCCAGGTAGCTCTTTTTTGTTAATCTTCTCCCGAGGATATTTTTTTCCACTGATTTTTAGAGAGAGTGGAAGGGAGGGTGAGAGACAGAGAGAACAACATTGATGTGATAGAGACATATCAATTGGTTGCATCCTGCACACCTTATGCTCAAGATTTTACCCATTTTAATTTTGCTTTAATAATAAAGTATTTGAGTCTTATAATTATTAACATTAATTTTATGCTGATAATAATATGTAAAAGAAACTCCTGGTCGATAAAGCAGATATCAGTTTACCGTTAGTCAAAATTTCCCATTATAAGTATTTTTAATTTCTTTGTTGCTCAGGTGTTGGTGTCTGTTCAGTCTCTTATATTAGTAGCTGAGCCTTATTTTAATGAACCAGGATATGAACGGTCTAGAGGGACTCCCAGTGGCACACAGAGTTCTCGAGAATACGACGGCAACATTCGACAAGCAACAGTTAAGTGGGCAATGCTAGAACAAATCAGGAACCCCTCACCATGCTTTAAAGAGGTATGCTCAATAAAATTAATGTAATACTTTATTAAAGACATTATGGAATATAGTTTATTGGGATTATACTTGCCTTATATTTGGAGTATTTATAGTAAACTAAACTTGACTATAGTTTTTAATAATAGAAAATCAGTAGTAATGATTTTTAAAACCACCTACTTCCTAAAAGACATCTGACTACATTTTGACAGTTTTTCTGTTGTCAGTAGTTTTCTTATTCTTTTCTTCTGGTCATTTGTTCATTTACATTCACCTTCTGAATATATTGCAATATGTTATATGTGCCTTATTTATTCTCTCTGGATAGGATTTAACTATTTGAATCTGGTTGGGACTAGGCATTATTTTCTGCTATAGAACTGGGACATTTTACATATATCATGTGATGTCATAAACCTAATTCTTCCCTGTTAATAATATAGAGTTCACTAAATTGAGTTTTATGGAGAGGAAAAATTGCATTGTCTTTTAAATTTCATTCCTTTGTAATGCTATATACTTTGTCTTTTCATTTCTAACTGGAACACATTTTGTTCCCTTGCTTGTTTAATTTTTAAGGTTATACACAAACATTTTTACTTGAAAAGAGTTGAGATCATGGCCCAGTGTGAGGAGTGGATTGCCGACATCCAGCAGTACAGCAGTGATAAGCGGGTAGGCAGAACTATGTCGCACCATGCAGCAGCTCTGAAGGTGAGTAAGCCTCCGAGCATGAGTCCTGTTGATGGCTTTTAAAGAAGAGTTGTATATTCATTGACAGAACCATGGCTACCTGATGGTAAAGGATGGGAGGGAATCAAAGAAATGTAAAATTTAAGTTCAGAGGCCTAAATTGCTACTCAAAAGTCTATTAAAAAGATAGGTTAGCCCTAACCAGTTTGGCTCAGTGGATAGAGTATCGGCCTGCGGACTAAAGGGTCCCAGGTTTGATTCCGGTTAAGGGCATGTACCTTGGTTGTGGGCACATTCCCAGTAGGAGGTGTGCAGGAGGCGGCTGATCGATGTTTCTCTCTCATCGATTTTTCTGACTCTATCCCTCTCCCTTCCACTGTGTAAAAAAACAATAAAATATGTTTGTTTGTTTTTTAAAAAAAGATAGGTTAGTTTCTACAATAAATCAACAGTTCCTAAAATAAAAAAATGGGTACAGGACCTGTGTTTTATCCAGGTGATGACAACAAAACGTACTCTATAAGTGAATTTTTTATTCCTTTAGCTTTTCCTTAGGCCTCTTACCTTCCAGAATTTTATTACTTGGAGTAATGAGGGAAATGGTAGCTGTAGAGCCTCCAACAGCTAATTGGTGGAGGCATCTGTTATACAGACCTGTTTTGGGGGAGGTGAGCAATTGTTTTCAACCTGGGCATTCATGAAGTGGAAATGTAAAACAGGATGGTTTTGGAGATTTTTTTTCTCCTGCCTCATAATATCTGTTCTTATTCCCCGTTTCTTTCATCCTCCACCAGTTATCTTCCCTCTTCCTATCTTCAGTTTTCTCCATCTCAACTGGCTCCTTCCGTTCTAACTTTTTCTATTTTAAAAACTTCTAAAAAGAAAATTATTTTCCTCTTTAACACTTGCATCCCCCAAACTAGTTTTATTTTGCCCCATTATTATAGAACTGTTTCTCTTTTTACCAAACTAGAGCA
>NW_005871182.1:2451349-2638418 GCF_000147115.1 Myotis lucifugus
CCACCATCTCACTAAAACCTTTTGCCATTTAACTTTCATTCACCAGACTACTCAGGGCTTTTCAACATTAATCACTCTGAGAGATGTTTTGCCAACTTTGTCCCCTCTCTGTGACAGTAGTGTAAGAAAAGTGCTCAATAAGTATTTGTTGGCCTGTGCTTTGGATTTTTTTTTTTAAACTTAACTGTTCCCTCAAATGATACTGTGTTAGAATCCCTGCGTTTGCAATTCTGACATCACTCATTTCCCTGTGTAGCGTCACACTGCTCAGCTCCGGGAAGAGCTGCTAAAACTTCCTTGTCCTGACGGCTTGGACCCTGATGTTGAAGATGCCTCGGAAATGTGCAGTGCCACAGCAGGTGCTGAGGGGACGCTCATGCACGATCAGGTCAAACCCTGCAGCAGTAAAGAACTCCCCAGTGACTTCAAATTATGAGCTGCATTGACATGGACTTCATAGACACAAAGGCTTTGAAGCACAAGCCAAATATGTCAATATTTGTATGTAAGAAACTAATTATGTAATAGGTAATGAAGCTGAAACTATACTATGCCCTTACGGAGATCCAGTTTAATTCAAGGTGATCTTTTATTTACCTGTACAAGAGTGTAAACTTTTTTGTGCTTTTATTTTTCAATTGTGAGAACCACTGATTGGTATGTTGAACAAATTTGTGTATACAAAGAATGGATAAATCACTGATATATAAGGGAAACTACCTTAGGAAAGAATGTTTACTGAATGTTTATTTTATTTTTTTTTTACTGTAGAGTGAGAGATTGTTAACAAAGAATATATATTGGTCATTCTTACAACTACTATTTGAAGTCAGCAACTTTTCACTGAATTTGATAGATTTTATGTTTGGCCATATCTTCATGCTCATATTTGATTTCTGAAGACCTACGTACACTTCAATAAAAGTTAATTTACATACTCCTTTTTTGATTTACTGGTACATTTTTTAAATTATAAATCTGCCATAAAAATGTGTTATAGTTGGACACTTGCACTTGTATGGATGAATTTATTACATTCAACATATTTAATTTTATGCCTTCTAATTGCAGAAAAATAAATGAACATGATTTTATTCTATGCCAATATTTGGGCTTGTGAATGTATTTGTTATTTGAATTTAAGTATATGAAAGGAATGGTCAATTTGAAAAGTCACCCTTAAACTGATTTTTTTCCTAAAGGGCTCCTTTTCTTCCTGGACTCTGGTTTTATTACTAAAGTTACCTGTATGCATTAAACACAGGCTCTGTAGAGCAGAGAGGTGGTACCTCTCTGGTGCTGTTACAGTACATTTTGTACCTGCCATATAGGCTCATTTTCATGCAAACTCTTCCTAGAGCCAAATAAATAAAGACTTAGGTGTGCTAGTATGTCTTATTTCTAAAAACAGTTTGCTGTGTGTGAAATACTTGGACACAAAGAATTGAACATTTTCAAGACCTAAGCATGGGAAAGGAAAGGATATTTTTATAAGACCAATTATCACAAAGGAAAAGCTAAGGTGATTTTTGACAGTATTTACAGAAAATAAAGTGGTACATGGGAACCCTGAATCTGGAGCTGACTAGAAGACATATTCTGAACATGAGTTGCTCTCTGAAAGAAGGGGAACTACAAGGTACAGAGCTCCTTAAGCATGGATAAAGGAGGGACAAACAGTATGTGACCAGGAAATCAAAGGTTCTGAAACACAGTATGGAGTTTGTGTTAAGTCTGGTGGGTGGTGAACTCCAAGAATGACAAAATAGAGTCCATTTATAAAAAGTCATTTACCACAGACATGATAGCTAAAATCTCAGTATAAAATTTTCAGCAATAAAAGGTAAAAGAACAGTCATCAATCCTTTAGCCTTTGTTACTGTTTGGTCTGACAGGGTCCCATCAGGGTGGAGAATAAAAGTTGCTGTTAAATGTATTTTCCTCCAATTTTGGATCTTCATCATTAAAATAAGCTTCGGTCATATTCTCCACTCTATACCATTAGTCCTCAGAATGCTATTTTACAAAAAGGAAAGTAACAGTACCAGTACTATAAGGTCCAATTCATGTACATAGTACAGGTTCCTGCAGGTGAGAGTTGAATGACATGAAAATACAATGTTAGTGCAATACGGTAAGTTCTCTGATGGTGTTAGTTGCAGGTAGTGTTGGGAGCACAGACGAGGGACACCTACCTCAGGTAAATCACTAAGGTGATATGGTCAGAGAACACTTCCTGAAGAAACATCCAGAGTCTTGAGGGGTGAGAATAAAGAAATTAGTCAGGGAGAAAGAAGTTGTTCCAGACACGAGAGAGCAAAAGGAGAGCTTGAGTTAATGGCACCACGTTAGATACTATTGGACTTTAAAAATATATATATATTTATTGATTTCAGAAAGGGAGGGAGAGGGAGCGAGATGGAAACATCAGTGATGAGAGAATCATTGATCAGCTGCCTCCTGCATGTCCGGCACTAGGGATGGAGCCTGCAACCTCAAGGTCAGGGCTCAACCACTGAGCCATGATAGTGAGGATGGGGTTGAGGGGGATACATTTTTTATTTTTTTACAATTTCTTTTATTATTTTAAATTTCGTTATTAAGGTTTTACATATGTGCCCTTATCCCCCCATTACCTACCCCCACCCCACTCATGCCCTCAACCCCCCTGGTGTCTCTGTCCATTGGTTAGGGTTAAATGCATACATACAAGTCCTTTAGTTGATCTCTCCCCCTTACCCCCACCCTCCCCTACCTTCCCTCTGAGGTTTGAGGGTCTGATCGATGCTTCTCTGTCCCTGGATCTGTTTTTGTTCATCAGTTTATGTTCATTATATTCCATAAATGAGTGAGATCATGTGATATTTATCTTTCTCTGACTGGCTTATTGCTTAGCATAATGCTCTCCAGTTCCATCCATGCTGTTGCAAATGGTAAGAATTCCTTTTTTACCGCAGCATAGTATTCCATTGTGTAGATGTACCACAGTTTTTTAATCCACTCATCTGCTGATGGGCACTTAGGCTGTTTCCAAATCTCGGCTATGGTGAATTGTGCTGCTATGAACATAGGGGTGCATATATCCTTTCTGACTGGTGTTTCTAGTTTCTTGGGATATATTCCTAGAAGTGGGATCACTGGGTCAAATGGGAGTTCCATTTTTAGTTTTTTGAGGAAACTCCATCTGTTCACAGTGGCTGCACCAGTCTGCATTCCCACCAGCAGTGCACAAGGGTTCCTTTTTCTCCGCATCCTCACCAGCACTTGTTTGATTTGATGATAGCCATTCTGACAGGTGTGAGATGGTACGGCATGGTCGTTTTGATTTGTATCTCTCGGATAGTGACTTTGAGCATGTTTTCATATGTCTCTTGGCCTTCCTTCTGTCTTCTTTCGAAAAGTATTTAAGTCCGTTGCCCATTTTTTGATTGGGTTGTTTATTTTTCTTTTGTTAAGTTGTAGGAGTTCCCTGTAAATGTTGGAGAATTTTTTTCTTCCTCCTTGGGAGTGGGATCGTTTCAGAGATGTATTGCCCTAAATTCTTCCATGAACCCTGTGTGGTGAGGCTTACCCTGCAGGTTTCTCCTGGTGGTGTATGGCATCCTCAGTGCAGGCTCGTCTAAGTCCATTGGGGTGGGAGTGAGGGTGGGGGGAGGGGCACAGTCCCGTCTGCCACATCCCGGCCTCAGAGCTTGGTTTTCACCTAGAGCAGTGGTTCTCAACCTTGGCTGCACATTAGAATCACCTGGGAATCTTTTTAAAATCCTGATTTCTGGGCCTCATCCTCCGGAAATTCTTTGTTACTAATGTTGTGGTCTCACCCCATAACAAAGAAACAGAATTTCTGGAGGATGAGGCCCGGAAATCAGGATTTTAAAAAGATTCCCAGGTGATTGTAATGTGCAGCCAAGGTTGAGACCCACTGACCTAGGGCACTGCTGTGAAGAATAAAGGCGCCCTGTGCTCAGCGCAGGCACGAAGGCTGGCAGGTTTCTGCAGCGTGCAGTACACCCTCCAAAAATTTCCCTGCATCAGCGCGGGCCAGATGTCCCCATCGGGCATAATTTATGTAGTGGCAACGTCAACACCGAATGCTTTCTTTACACTTTAATTCATTAAAAGAATATAAAGACTCTTTTTCTGCGGCCGGGGTTCTTAACCTGGGGTTTAGGGACTCCACAGGGTCTCTCACTTCCATTGACGGTACCCAACTGCTGGTAGTAAAGGCCCACGTGCCCTTTGAGGAAAGAACTACGCCTTCCATCAGGTAGTGAGGAGGGTTCACACCCAAGCAGGTTTGGGAATTAAAGCCGCAGACCTTCCAACGAAGGTGGGTTGGACCGGAACGCCGCACTCCTGCGGGAGCGGCGCCAAGGACTCCACGCCTCCCAGGACGCCTGCAGCCGGCGGCAGCCGCCCCTCGGGGCGGGGCTGAGGCCGGCCGCGCCCTCCAATCCCGTCCATTCCCCGCTCGGGGCGGGGCACCTCCACTGGGCATGCTCAGTATCAGGGCCTTTGGGTTGGTTTTCTAGGCGGAAGCTGGTGCAGTGTCTGTTTTCCCAGGATGCCCCGCGCTGCTGTTATGGCCGCCTCCCTGGGCCGTTATCAGCACATGGGGTTCCACAGGAACTGTCGCCGCTAGACTTCGGCGTCTCTGGACCTTCCTCTTTTCACTTTATTGTGTGACTTCCGTGTGACCGTTTTGGGACCCGGTTTTGGCTGGGGCGACGTCCGGGGTGATGTGGACCCCGGAGCTGGCAGTTTTGAGGGGCTTCCCCACTGAGGCTGAGCGGCAGCAATGGAAGCAGGAGAGAGTCGCCGGCTCAGGTGAGCGAGGCGCACGTGCCAGGGGCTCGGGCCAGCGTCGGCCTGTGAGGAGAAGGGGTGGCAGTGGCTGGGTTCTTATCCCTCCTTGTTTGCTTTCATTTTCCTACCAAAATCTTGTTGATTTCTTAAGGTTCTGGGTTGTTGCATACTTGACATGGTGGGCGTGTCCTCAGCCTCCGTGCTTGTCTTCCCCGCAAACTTCTCACCGCCCAGGTTCAGAAATGATAACAATGGCAACATCCGCTACTTTTCTGACATTTATTTAGTCGTTTGGTCTTTTTTTGTTTGTTTGTTTTCTTTTTTTTCTAGTTGTTTGATCTTTATAATAGACACGAAAGGTAGATGCTACTTTAAATTTGCGGATGAAGGCATTTAACTACTGATTGGTTAAGTAATGTATTCAAGGTTGCTCAGCTTGTAAGCGGAAAAGCTGTGATTCTTCTGAGCAATGCACATTTAACCGAGAGGTAAAGAATTAAAAGGCACATATACTTGTGGGATATAGGCACATCTGATTGTGGTATTTAGGCTGGACCCAAAAGAGAAATAACATTTATGACAGTATATAAGTGTTGTGCGTGTGGGTACACACAAAATAGGTGCCTCAGGATAGGTAGTTTGTGAAGTCTTGTCTGGAACAGTTTCATGGGAGGAAGTCAGACTTGAGCTGATTTTTGATTAAAGGATAAGACTGACAGGTGGAGAAGAGCTGAGCAGGAGAAATCACAAGCGTAAGAGTGTGGAGGCGGGAATGTGCATGAGAAACTAGAGGAGCAGTGAGTGAACCAGCTTTTTTTCAGGGAGTGTAGGGGAGAGGGGTGCTGGGGGTTCCAGGCTGTGAAATGTCTTAGAACTCTGACTATGGAAACTTTTCCATTGTTAGTAGGAATTTTTTTGAATTCCCAGCAGAAGGGTGAGAATACTTATTAATGAGGAATATTATTCCTGGGTCTAACTTCTACTTTGCTACTCCTCATATAGATGAGCTGCTAATTCTAGGAGAAGTAATGTTTGTAGGGTGATGGGAATTGGTCTAGTGCTTTTTGATTAATGTACAGCAAGCATTCTAAATATATACTCTTTTTCATACTAAAATGGTAGATTTACTTGATAGTATTATCCTTTACAGTATGAAAAAAAATTGTTCTTTTGGATTATTGATCTAATTTTTTATATTACAGAGAGTGGATCGTTCCTACAATTGCTGCTAGAAGGGAATTATGAGGCCATATTCTTAAATTCATTGACTCAAAATATTTTTAATTCAACAAAGATAACTGAAGAAAAGATTGACAGCTACCTAGAGAAGCAGATATTAACATTCCTGGATTTCTCACCAGATTTGGACAAAACCCAAAGGTAGAATTTTATTTGAAGTTTTCATAGAGAATGAGCATCTTAATACATTGAATGGAGCTTTGACAGTGTAAGGCACTGATTTAAGCAGTTATTGAAAAACCCAGCTTTACATTTATTCAGGGCTCATAATGTACCAAATAATCAGTGTAAGAGCTTCTGTCCAGGGGACCATTAGAATGAAAAAGTAAAGTGGTGTAGGATGTAAGGGTTTTGTATATGAAATTGGCATGTAATTGGATGGTAACTGTTAACTCACTGAGCTTCCAAATGCTTAGGTCTGATAGTTTTTATCTATAAGCAAGACTTCAGACCTTATTTCCTTTTAACTTGAAAGCATATCCTGTTCATGTTGTTATTTCTAGATTGCTGAGTGATACTTAATAACTTTTTATTATGTTTTAGACTGTTAACTTTCCAGAGATCAGAAAACTTAATGCATTTATCATGGAACCCTTGTTTTACCTTTTTCCACTGAAGTTGATATAATTTTATAGGATTAAGTATAATAGTTACACAGCAGTGAAACCTAAATTTTACTGTTGTAAATTTGTTAGTATACTTCTTTCTTTATTTTCTTGGCATCCACATCAAGTTTTAATTTTCTTTAATATGCATACAATTTTGTTTTACCATTATTCCTAGGCAATGGCGTTTTTTCTTCAACAGACTACTGTACTAAATGTTGAGGTTGTGAACAGGAATAAGACATAATTTGTATCTATAAGGGAGTTCACAAAAGAATGTTACTGGAGGCATTTTCTTTTATTTTAAAGATTAATATCACTCCTTTTCATTTTTATGGTTTACTGGTAGTTTACATTCCTGAAATGGCCGTCCTGATTCTTATTTTGCTGTCTGAAGTATGTGCCAGTATCATAGAAACTGGCTTTGCGGTGCACACACATACATTAATCACTGGGAGAGCAGAATTCTAGCTTGTCATGTAGAGCTGAGAAGAAAGATTTCAGTTGCCTCATTTTGAAGAATTTGAAATTAAACTATATTTGTGGTTGGCCTTGGGGATTTAGATTTTTGGTTGTGACGGCTGTAGTAAGGCTTTAAGATCTTGCTACACACCTGTTTCCCCCAAGTTTCCTAACTTCTAACGAAGCAGGCTCTTTGGTCACATGTTTTCTCTAGTGCTGCTCTTTTTAAAAAAAATACATATTTTTAGTCCTAACCGGTTTGGCTCAGTGGATAGAGCGTCGGCCTGTGGACTGAAAGGTCCCGGGTTCGATTCCGGTCAAGGGCATGTACCTGGGTTGCGGACACATCCCCAGTAGGAGGTGTGCAGGAGGCAGCTGATTGATGTTTCTCTCTGATGTTTCTAACTCTCTATCCCTCTCCCTTCCTCTCTGTAAAAAGTCAAGAAAATATATTTTTAAAAAAACTCTCTATCCCTCTTCCTTCCTCTCTGTAAAAAATCAATCAAATATATTTTTAAAAAATACATATTTTTATTGATTTCATCTTTTAATTATTCATCTTTAAATAATATTTTACATCATATTTTTACTTCTAAAAAATATACTTTCATTGATTTTAGAGAGAACCAGAAAGGGAGAGAGAGATAGAAACATCAATAATGAGAGAGAGAATCATTGATTGGCATGCCTCCTGCATGCCCCCCACTGGGGATTGAGCTCACAACCCCGGGCATGTGCCCTGATTGGGAATCGAACTGTGACCTCCTGGTTCATAGGTTGATGCTCAACCACTGAGCCATGCTGGCCGGGCCAGAAATTTTTTTTTTTAATACTCTCGGATAATCTCATATATTGGTTGATATCTTACATTTTGCGAAATAAAACTGAAATGAAATAGTATGTTGGTGGTTATACAGTGGTTCACATTTATTTCTCTATTCTTATATGCAGACAACAACTGATATTCCTAATTGGTGTGAGCAGTTTGCAACTCTTTGTTCAGAGTAACTGGACGGGGCCTGTGGTTGATTTCCATCCTCAGGAATTCTTGCCATCTGTTTTGTTCCAGCAATTCAGTGAGGTATGCTTCTTGGAAACATCATTGTAGTTATTATTATGTGATCTATTCTTCAGGGACTGATCTCTAGAAACTGGAGTTACCAATTAGTAAGAATGAAACATGATTTTATAGCGTGTACAAAACCTGCCAAGAATGCTTGTTCCTCAATCAGATTTTTGACATATTTCCAGAAGTGTCATTGCCAGTCTCAAACTCCTCTTCAGATGTCCCCATTTTCTGGAGCTCTGTGAGCTGCTCTTTTTTTAAAGCACAGGCAGCTGTACCAGTTGCTCATATATATAGATGCATATGTTACCACAATTAAATAACGGTCTTTTCTGGCAAAGCAACAGATCTGGAAATCTGTTGCAGGTAAGTTTTGCTGCAATGCTTAGGAATGGTTCCCAGGGGTGAGTTCCTTTATCTTACAAATACTATCTTAAGTGCCTGGCACAGAGGCCTCCCTGTTGACATTATTATTATCATCCGTACATGAAGACCATGTTATTGACTGGAATCAGTAGATCATCAGTAGAGCTTGCAGTTTGAATTCCTCAGGCATTTTTGAGCACATATGCCTAGGGCTTGGTGAATATGACATGCTCCCCAAAGAAGTGTGGTAACTTTGATTTATCCAGCCACCTCAGAGATCTTGAACATAGTGATTAACCACTCAGCCTTGGCACCCAAAGCTTATGCAGCGAAAGGGGCCTGTGTACTGTTACCCGGTGTCTCAGAATTAGAAATAGCAAATGAAAGGAATGGAGTTACTGAGATAAATGTTAGTAATTTGGTGGTGAGGTGGAAAGAGAAGAGGTACAAAAGCAGCCATAATCTGAAAGCCATTATAATGAGTTGTGTATATATAGGTTTCAAAGGTACAATTCTATAATATATCATCTGTATATTGCATTGTGTGTTTACCACCCAAAGTCGAGTCTCTTTCTGTCACCGTGTATCTGACCCCCTTTTTACCCTTTTCTACACTCTCCCACCTCCCATTCCCTCTGGTAACCACATACTGTTATTTGTGGCATGGGTTTTGTGTGTTTGTCTTGTTTGTTCATTTGTTGCTTTTAATTTTATAGATCTTATTTTGCTAAGTGAAGTAAGTCATATAGAAAAAGTCAAGAGCCATATGATTTCAATCATATATGGGATATAAAGCTGATTCATCTTTCTTAGCTCTTGCAATGCACAAATATTTGTGAATATACTTTGTGGTCATGGAGTCTAGTCACCAAAGCCAGATGAAATTCCCCTGCCTCTAATTTACGGCCTTGTGTCAGTGCAAAGGCTGGGAGTGATCCTGGTCCTGAACTTGAGGCCTTCCTAATGCCTTCCATGGCCCTGACCTTGCTGAGTGGCAGGAAGAGGTAGAGAGATCCCTAGGGAGGCAGCATGTGGTGGGAAAAACATTGGTTTGGGAGTTGGAAAACTTGGACTATAACTCTTTATTCAGACCCTAAGTTATGTGTGATATGGGGCTTCACTTAACTTTTTTGGATCTGTTGCCTCACTTCTAAAATTGAGGCAGTTGGAAATTACTTTGAAATAGTTACTTAATTATTGAATTAAAAAAAAATTCCTTCTGTCCTTAGTGGAGTTAGTAAGCTTATGTGTGGTTTGGTGGGAGTCATTCATGTTGTTTTTATTCCTCTATTATACTTCTCAGTATAATTATCATAAGAATTCTATGAGGTATAGTTTCTATTATTTCATTTTATAATTGATGAAACTGAGGCTTCAGTTAAAAAATTTATCTGTCTACACACTGATAAGAAGCAGACAAAGGACACCATCCTGTCTCTGAGATTAGAGCCCATATTCCTAATAGTTAAGCATCCCTGCTGTCTGTTTTGTGGAAGCTGTCGCAATTGTGCAGTTCACATTTTAAAAACATTTAGGAAATCTGTGCAGTCAAGGGGGTAGTTTTCACAGGCATCCCTTTTTTGCAGCTTTTTTAAAACAATACTTTTTCTTTCTTTCTTTCTTTCTTTCTTTCTTTCTTTCTTTCTTTCTTTCTTTCTTTTTTTTTTTTTTTTTCAGCTTTCTGTTCTCTGCTCCTTGGTTGTGTGCCTGCTCAGCACTTGCTATGTAAGACCTTGTTGGCTTGATAGAAATTATGGAGCAGTCGTGCTTTGTAATGACATTTGCCAGCTAATGAAGCATATGTAAAATGTGTTTACAGTACTTTAACTAGGGATGCTTTTTTTAAAAAAAATTGATTTTTTACAGAGAAGAAGAGAGAGGGATAGAGAGGTAGAAACATCAATGAGAGAGAAACATCGATCAGCTGCCTCCTGCACACCTCCCACTGGGGATGTGCCCGCAACCAAGGTACATGCCCTTGACCGGAATTGAACCTGGGACCCTTCAGTCCGCAGGCCGACGCTCCATCCCCTGAGCCAAACCTGTTAGGGCTAGGGATGCTTTTTATTGAGATGACATTTTGTTGTAAGTAAATCTATAAAGTCATGATGCCTCTTCAGTATTAGTATTGTCTTGAGCTCCCTGTTCCTCTGAAGCACAGCAGATGGCTGGCTCTCTGTCAGGGCCGGCTGGATTTGTAGATCCCTCAGGGCATTTATGATGTTATGATTCTGCCCAGCGCCAATTACTGTGTAATAGATTAATGTATTTGCTTCAGAACTGGAGTAACTGGAAAATATGTGTAATTACAAGACATAAAGATTAATGATATTTTGTTAAATTATATCTTCTTAGATTACAATTTTTTTATTTTTATTTTTTAGGTGAAAGGACTGGATGCAGTTGTTCTGAGTCTGCTCATTCTTGATGGTGAATCAATCTACAGCCTGACCTCAAAGCCTATACTGCTGTTATTAGCACGCATTATCCTAGTGAATGTAAGACATAAACTGACAGCACTTCAGGTAAGGGAAGACAAGGAGCCAGGAGGTTCATACCCAGGTGTGACTTTTGTGCTGATTAGATCAGACTTTAGGTGTGATGTTGATGATATCTTAACATATTTACTGTCTAAGTTGCCTTGTAGGTATTTAATTTTAAAACCTGATAAACATAAGCAAAAGCTTTCTCACCTCATGATTTTCATCTAGTATAAAATGAGATTATTTTGAATCTCTTTAATAGGATTGTAAAGTATGTGTGTATTTAACATGTATGCATATATGTAAACGTTCCTTCTCTGAATCTGAAAACATCCTTCATAGTCTTTTATGAATTTCATGTAAGATAATGAGCAATAGGCAGAGTTTAGCACTGTCGATCTCAGAGGATCTTAGTTACTGTTTTCTGGCTCATATCCAGCCTTGTTTCATTATTTGGGTTGGGTTTAGTAGAGCATTTGTTGAGAATCTGACATGGTTTTCTTAAGTCATGTGTAAATTAGTGAGAAGAAGCACTAAGACTCAGGAGGCTAAACAGGCAGTAGTAGGAGGCGACAAAATCACAAGAAATACAAAGAAAGTCTTTGGAGGTTTAGAGGAGGTGTCACCTGTGCTTTGTGCAGGCTGTTTTAATTCCTGGAGTCTCTATAACTATTCAGCTTTGCATTGTAGTGTAAAAGCAGCTGGACACTGTGTGAACGAATGGGTGTGACTGTGTTGTACCAATAAAGCTTTATTTATGTTCACTAAATTTTTAATTTTAGCCTCAGCAGTTGGCTCAGTTGATTGGAGTGTTGTTCTGTACACCAAAGGCTGTAGGTTTGATTCCCAGTCAGGGCACATACCTAGGTTGTGGTTTCCATCGCCAGTTGGGGTGTGTACAGGAGACAACTAAACAATGTTTCTCTCTCTCTCTTTCTCTCTCTCTCTCTCTCTCTCTTCCTCTCTCTCTGCTACCGTCTCTCTAAAAAAAATCAATAAACATAAACTTGGGTGAGGATTAAAATAATTAATTTTATATATTTTCACATGTTACAATATGTTATCCTTCTTTTGTATTTTGGAATGATTTAAAAGTGTAAAGCTGTTCTGACTCCTTGGGCTGTATAAATGCTGGTGGTGGGCTGCATTTGGCCCGTGGGCTACATCTTGCTTGCTCCTGTTCTGATTGCTGCAGCTTGGGGACTCAGACCCTGTATTGCCAATAGTAAATCTAAGTTTTATGTGAAGTCTCCCAATTTCTAAGTGTTGGCTGAAAAATTTTAAGAAACACAATGTTTCTGTGGCAAAATGTAGACTTGGTTTGTACTGTATGAGGGCTTGCTTTCATGAGCACTTAAGTTTTAGACAGAGAAGAGGCAAGAAGGGAAGTGATAGCTCTATCTACAAGTCTCATGAGAGCCAAAGATTTATTTGGAATCAGTTGCTCTGGAAGGGTTTCTAATTGATGTGTTTCAACATGTCCTAGCAGATAGAAGGTCTTATCATTGTTTTCTTAGCAACATTAGTTTGAATTAAAAAATGTTTCCCTAGTTGATCTGAGTTAAATGGTCCTATAGACCAGCGGTCGCCAACCTTTCGTACCTCACGGACCACCAGTGATCCGTGGACCACTGGTTGGCGACCACTGCTATAGACTAAGTAGTATGTACTTGGCTTTGAAGAAAGTATCAACAAGGATGAGGCTACCAGATGGCAGAATTTTCTTTCTAGTGAGACTAATGGTCATTAATGAGTGAATGAGACAATTTTAAGTTTTGTTGGTGGAAAACTTTCATCAGCAAGTTTGTTAAGCATCACTTGAATAAAGATACATGTACTATCAGCAACTAGCAGAACAAGTTAACATGTGGTCGTACTTGGTAGGGTTGGAGAGACAAGTTACCTGAATTTCTTGGCATGTGCTTAACTTTGACTTCAGCTTTTAACCCTGTTTTCTTGTTGTACATCGCTATGCAAAACAAAGATCATTCTGTGCTGAAACCTGGCCTTTCAGTTGAAACATTCGAGTTTTTTTCTCTTTGGGTCTTGGATGTATTAGTCTCTAAATGATGATGTTAAAAGTGACTTTAATAAATGAAGGTAAAATGATTACAAAGCACAACGTACTTATCCAAGTTAATTTTAATCTTTTGAATTGATTTTGAATAAGTTGGCTCCTTGGAAATGTATCAAGTTGTGTATTGCAGTATTACTTTTATGGAACTGTAAATGATGATTTTCCCCTGCCCTCTAACTTGTGAAATATTCCATAATACTAGTAATATGTAAATGTGGAGTGAAAAGAATCCTGGCTTTGAAATCACACCAGTTTGTCTGGCTCAGCCACTTAACAACTGTGTGACCTTATGCTAGTTAATTTCTCTGAATTCCAGTTCCCTTGTTGATAAAATGGAGTAAGTCAGCAGGCATTTATTGGGTGTCTTTGAGTACAGGAATGCCCCTGCCTTCTAGGAGGTTATTGACTAGTGTGACTTCTCCATCAGAACATTCTGTAGTAAGCCCTGTAATCAGGAGGCAGGATCTAGAAACCATCTAAAGGAAGGCTTCAAATTCTCTTATTTATGAATGACTCAAATGTTCTTTTAAGCAATTCTTGGCAAATAGAAAAAGGCACTTTTATTTTCTAGTAGAACATAAGCTATGCTTTATTTGTTTTGCAACCCGCTTCTATATAAAGATTTTGGGTTAAGAATTAGTTTTATAGATCTGATTTAAAAAAATATGTATATATTTTTTATTTATTTCAGAGAGGAAGAAAGAGGGAGAGAGAGATAGAAACATCAATGTCTCATTGAGATTCTAGCCTGCAACCAGGGCATGTGCCTGACTGGGAATCAAACCGTGAATTTTTGGTTGATAGGTTGATGCTCAACTACTGAGCCACACACCACCTGGGCTAGATCTGATTTTTAAGAGTTCAGCATCTTATGTTGTATGTTTTCTTACAAAGGCAGTCTCTTTGGATCTATCTAAATTCCCATATGTAGAAAAGGAAAGACTCTGCTGCCAAACCTGACTCACTTATTGCTGACAGAGGATAAGGAATAATTGATGTGTACACTGACTTCATTAGCTTTACTGATAGGAACAGAATGAGGCAACACCCAGTGAATTACATTAACAATGATGTGAAACTTCTTTCTATTAGATAATTCTATCTTTCCTTACATGGAAGAAGGAAACCACATTAATAATTATGTCATAGATTCAAAATTCATTTGTCATTGTGTCATTGTTGCAACTGTTGTGGTGTACAGCAGTTTAGAAGGGGAACCAGGCAGTTTTACCTCTTAATCAAATGCAAAAGTTAAGTTCAAGTAAAACTTGGTAATTAAGCATGACCTCCCATTAGTAGCTATTGCTTTTTTATAAAAAGTAAAATTAATTTCTCACAGCTTTACACAATATAATTCAAAATAAGTTTTAATTTAGATGATCTAGTGCATGATCATGTTTAATACTTTAATCTGTATGTGTGTGTGTATATATATATGTGTGTGTGTGTATATATATATATATATACACACACACACATATATATATATAAAAGCCTAAGTGACCATTATGACCAGTTGACCTAATGACTGGTCGACCGATCACTATGACATGCACTGACCACCAGGGGGCAGACGCTCAATGCAGGAGCTGCCCCCTGGTGGTCAGTGCACTCCCACAGCCAACCTCCCAAGGCCGGCCAACCTCCCGCAGTCCCTCCCCTGGGCCTGCCGGCCCCAATTGGCCCTGATTGCTAGCCAGGCCGAGGGACCTGTCACCCATGCACAAATTCGTGCACCGGGCCTCTAGTGCGTCTATGAAAAATGGAACTTGTACACACACGCACATTCAGAGGAAGATGTAGAAGAATATGAGCCTTTCTCGTGGATTTTTCTGAGAAAGAACGATGGCATTGGGGCAGCAGAAGAGAGATATTCACTCTTCACTGTGTTAGCTTATGTATTGCCAGTTGTTTGTTGTTTTTCTTTTTTTAAATAAAGATGTATTGATAAGTAAGAACAAGCATCAGAGAAGAGAGAAAAAAAACCACTGTGTTCTTAGCCTGTGAATTAGTCAAGACAATGTATAAAATGCAGTCTTTATCCTTAAAAAATGTATGGATTAGGTAGAGTTGTACATTTGAAAAACAAGAGCTGTCCAATGTGGTCTAACTTCTAGGAGCAGTGTAGAAGCTCAGAAGTGAGAGCCCAGAGTGCGTCACACTAGTGGGACAGGGCTTCATGGGAGAGGTTTCACAGACGTGTGGAAGGGAACGCCCCGGTTTTGGACAAAATCTGAATGAATCCAGTGTATTTCTTACTTGGTAGTTTGTGCAAAACACATTGCTTTGGGGAAGATACAGAGATGAGTAAGACATGATTTCTCATCTTGTTGGGTAAATGGTGGACAGCACCGAAAGCTAGGGGTGACATACAGGATCACAGTGGAGTGTGCTTGCAAAGGGAGGTACAAATATATGCTGGGAGTGTAAATGAAGGAAAATGACCACCCCACACCCCCCTGGAGGTTCTTTTTTTTTGATTTTAGAAAGAGAGCAAGGGAGAAGGAGAGAGAGATAGAAACATCGATCGGCTGCCTCCTGCAAGCCCCCTACTGGGGCCTGCAACCCGGGCATGTGCCTTGATTGGGAATTGAACCAGTGACCTCTTGCTGCATGGGACCATGCTCAATCCACTGAGCCATACTGGCCAAGCTCCCCCTAGGACAGCGGTTCTCAACCTGTGGGTCGCGACCCCTTTGGCGGTCGAACGACCCTTTCACAGGGGTTGCCTAAGACCATCCTGCATATCAGATATTTACATTACGATTCATAACAGTAGCAACATTACAGTTATGAAGTAGCAACAAAAATAATTTTATGGTTGGGTCACAACATGAGGAACTGTATTTAAAGGGCCAGGAGGTTGAGAACCACTGCCTTAGGAGGTTCTTGCGGGAGGCCTTCTGGAACTGTTGGTGCTGACAGAAAACAGTGTGGTTGCAGCAGACATTTTAGTGGGGGATATGGTGAGTTTGAAATGGTGTCAGGAAGCCCAGTGGACTAAAAGAACAGGCTTTGAGAGAACAGAGGAGAGGGATGTTCTTGTGGAAGATGTAGAAGCGGATTTGAGTATTATTACTGAAGACATAGCAGTGGTTTGGGAAGCTTATTGAGTAAGGTCAATTTCACAAATGTAAAAAAAAATCATTTCAATTAATGTAAAAGATATTTTGCAAAGGGTCCCTTTATTTCAACATACATGGTGCTTTCTTTTTCTAGAGCTTGCCTTGGTGGACTTTGAGGTGTGTGAATGTTCACCAGCAGTTGCTTGAGGAACGCTCACCTCAGCTTTTTGCTCTTGCCGAAGGTTGTATTGATCAAGGTATGTAGCAGGTTTTTATTGGATGTGGGCATGTAACTCCATTTTTAATTTCTTGGCTGAGACATTCCTTTTTAGCTTATCCTTTGATAGGTAATAGTGACTTTATTTGAAGTTTTTTTTTTTTTCTGGAGGTGGAATATTAAATTATTAGGGTGTCAGATTATAGAACTTCTTTTATTTTTGCATTTTTTAAAAAAAAAGGCAATTATTATCATTTATGTTACCTACTTAGAAGGAATGATTTGTTCTATGCAAGTCACCATGATTTTATCATGAATTGCTTAAAGGTATTTTAATATTTTCCTCTGTTCTTTAATTTAAGAGGTCTTTTTGCAAGAGCAAAAACAAGCATAAGCTTCCTTTATTAAAAAAAATCCTTAACTCAAACTGGAGTAAATTGTGCCAACTTGCGTGCAGAATAGGAAATTATTTATCCTATATCCTATTAAGTACATGAAGAAAAGCTTTCTTTTTTTAAAACTTTTGGTGGAAAATACTTTTTATTGAGGGTGACAGTGGATAGAGAGACATTTTTACATTTTGTTTCATTATTGTTTTCTTCTTTTAAAATTGATTTTTTGAAATTATTTTTTATTTTTCAATTACAGTTGACATACAATATTAATTTCAGGTGTACAACCCAGTGATTAGACAAAGGTCGATCAGATACACTAGACAGGACATTAATTTGTGCAGTAATAAATATAGTAAACTAGGTGATCAGTTGAAACTAATTTCTCAAGTTTTTATTTTGTTCTAGAACAGAAATACATAAGTATATGCTAATATTAGATAAAGTGAACCATCTATATTTGATTCAATAAGGAAGATATTTGAATCTATAATACTATAGATTTTAATAATCTATAATAACTGATTCATTTATGTTGTTTATATTAGGACTTGGTTTATATTTTTCCAGGACTTTAGGTAATATAAGACTATGGAACGAGCAAGGGCATTTTAGAATAAACTTTGTCTCTATTAAAAAGTATTTACCAGTATTCTGCCCTAGGCAGTTTGACTCAATGGTTTGAGTGTTGGCCCTTGGACGGAAGGGTTGCAGGTTTGATTCCAGTCAAGGGCATGTACCTCGGTTGCAGGCTCAATCCCCGGCCCCTGGTCGGAGTGTGTGCAGGAGGCAACCAGTCGATGTGTCTCTCTCTGTCTCTCCCCCTCCTTTCTACTCTCTGTAAAAAAAATGGAAAAAGTATCCTTGGGTGAGGATTCAAATAAATAATAATAATAAAATAAATACACTTTTCTTTATGTTAAAAAAAGTATTTATTCTGAGCTTCAACTTTGTATATTTAAAATTTTTTTATTCTGCCACTGGATTTACTTATTTATTGTTACATGCAATAAACATTAGTATTTCAAGAAAAATAATTTTAAATATAATATTACATGCAAAAAAAGTTAATAGTTCAAGAAAAAAGATTTTAAATATAATAATATTACCAAAACTGTATTAACATAGTATAGTATCACAAAAGTTGTAGGAAATATTTAAAATCTGCAAATAACAGGATTACTTCTATTATATTCTCAAATATTGTTTTCTCTGGCTCTATTTTGGTTCATCAGTTTATGTTGTTCATTACATTCCACAAGTGAGTGAGATCATGTGATATTTATCTTTCTCCAACTGGCTTATTTCGCTTAGCATAATGCTCTCCAGGTCCATCCATGCTGTTGCAAATGGTAAGAGTTCCTTCTTTTTTTACAGCAGTGTAGCATTCCATTGTATAGATGTACAACAGTTTGTTTTTTTAAAAATATATTTTATTGATTTTTTTATAGAGAGGAAGGGAGAGGGATAGAGAGTTAGAAACATCGATGAGAGAGAAACATAGATCAGCTGCCTCCTGAACACCCCCTACTGGGGATGTGCCCAAAACCAAAGTACATGCCCTTGACCGGAATCAAACCTGGGGCCCTTCAGTCCGCAGGCCGACGCTCTATCCACTGAGCCAGATTCGTCAGGGCAGTACCACAGTTTTTAATTCACTCATCTGCTGATGGGCACTTAGGTGTTTGCAATCATAGCTATTGTAAATTGTGCTGCTATGAACATAGAGGTGCATATAATTCTTTCTGATTGGTGTTTCTGATTTCTTGGGATATGTTCCTAGAAGTGGGATTACTGGGTCAAATGGGAGTTCCATTTTTAATTTTTTGAGGAAACTCCATACTGTTTTCCACAGTGGTTGCACCAGTCTGCATTCCCACCAGCAAGAGGGTTCCTTTTTCTCAGCATCCTCGCCAGCACTTGTCGTTTGTTGATTTGTTGATGACAGCTATTCTCTGCCACTGGATTTAAACCTGACATTTAGTAGCAGATTAATTGATTTATTTATTTGAGAGAGAGGAACTTATATTTGTTGTTCCACTTATGCATTCATTGGTTGATCCTTTTTTTTAATTTGATTTTTAGAGAGAGAGAAACATCGATGTGAGAAACATCGATCGGTTGCTTCCCATAGCACCCCAAACCAGGGATCGAACCTGCAACCTGTGTATGTGCCCTGACTGGGAATCAGATCAGCAACCATTCGGTGCACAGGACGATGCTCAGTCAACTGAACTACATAGCCAGGGCTGGTAGCTAACATTTTTTCCTTTCTGTTAATTCTCAACCAAGGATATTTTTCCACTGAGGCTATTTTTCCATCAGTTTTTTGAAAGAGCAGAAGGGAAGAAGGGAGAGAGAGAGAGAGAGAGGAAAGGAGGGAGGGAGGGAGAGAGAGAAACATTGATGTGAGAGACACATTGGTTATCTCCTGAACATGCTGTATCCACTGAGCCAAGCCGTCTAGGGGTCTATATGTACTTTTTAGGGGGAACTCTTTCTATTAGTCCTCCATCTCAATTGCAGATTTGACCTAATTTAATTTCTGTATAAGAAATTTTTAAAATGTAAAATATTATAGAAGTATGAGGAAATTGATCCTATCCAGATACCATGTGGTACTTTGAATCATTTCATAATAGTGTTGCCTAGGTATGGCATTCTCTTCAAAATGGAATATCAAGTGGGACTTGGAGAAAACTGAAACCCGATGCCTGTTTAGCAGATATGTCTTGTCCTCTTTCTGTTTTTAGTGAAATGAAAATGTGTAGACTATGTCTCCCCCCATTCATGTCTTTGCATATTTTTTAAGTAAGAGATACTCTGTAAACAAACTTTGTGCAAGGGAGAAATAGGAGTGTGTGTGTGGGGGGGGGAGGGGGGCGGTAAGCAGCTAGTTAATAAATTGGGTAAAGTTTTGAAAGCCAGGGATGAGCTGAATGTCATTGAAAGTAATGGGGGAAAAGTTGATTTTTTCCCCCCATAGGTTATTGAAAACATTTGGAGGAGGATGGCATCAGGATTCAGCTCCTATTTAATTTTAAAAAAGGTAGTTACAGCCTACTTCGTAGGATATTATACAGTTTCCTATGTTTTATTATACTTTCATGGAAAATTTGTAAATGAACAAAAACTAAGGTATCACTGGCAGTTTTTTTTTTTTTTTTTTAAGGAAATGAAGTTTGGTATAGCCATTGGTGCAGATTTATTCTGTATTATGTAAATCTACATTAATGGCTGTCTCTTTACCATATCTCTGGCTAATGTTCATAATGATGACTCTTTATTAAGAAAA
The DNA here is from genome assembly GCF_000147115.1 of Myotis lucifugus. Taxonomy (NCBI): domain Eukaryota; kingdom Metazoa; phylum Chordata; class Mammalia; order Chiroptera; family Vespertilionidae; genus Myotis; species Myotis lucifugus. The sequence continues at coordinate 2,471,423 of NW_005871182.1, forward strand.
GAAGAACATACCTTCTTTATGTGCTATTTTTAAAGGCAGGAACCACAATGGTGTATTTTAGAGAGAATTCTAAGGTAAAATTAAGTTTCTGAACAGAAAGGCTTAATAACTAAGATATTGGAAAATATGACTGTAACTGACTCATTCCCCAAGTGGTCTCAGTTCCTTTCTGCAGTGTATTGTAGCATATCATTTGCTTTGCTTTACAACTCAGAATTTTTTATGTTGCTATTCTAGGCTAATCAACGACATTTTTCATGTTATCTAGTCATAAATTGGTCCATTTGGCTATGTCTAAATAGGTCTGTAGATAGTCTTAACCTACAACATTTCATAAACAATTTTATTTAAAAAATGTTTTGTTCTGGGATTTGACCCAAGTGTTAACCAAGCAGTCAGTTATAACTGAAATACTGTTCAGTGTCCAGGGAAGAATATTATATTTGAAATGTTGCCCTTGAGGGATCATCAGAAAGTTGGGAGGATTTTTTTGCAGTCTATGAAACAGAGCAAGTATATTATCAGCAACTGTGATCTTTATCTTTTGGTCCAAGAATGTTGCATCAGTACGATGTAGTGGAATAGAGTGCATCAGAGTGTCAGCTGGACTGATCCCGTCTATGAAGGAGTAAGTTGGAATCTTGAGGAGTTTGTCTCTCAGCATCATGTAAAGCACTCTTGGATGTCACACTCATGAAACCGTGGTTCTCTAAAGACTGGTTAGGGATGCACAACCATTTATTGTAGGCTTTGATACTGAAAATGCATGAGCCATAATATTGCAGTTTAGCTGATTGAAGATGAGCTCATGAAGAAGTCACTGTCTAAGAGAAAACAGGTTAAAATGCTTTGTTCAAGGGTTCTGTTGTGACATCTACAGGCAGTTGTGTGACTTTAGGGTCAAATTGTTCCCACATTGAAAGAGTTCAAGAGATTAGTTTCTTGGTGGCTGATATATGCGTTTACTTTTAAAATAATTTGATACTTTAGAATGAATGTTATTAATCATGCTAAATATGGTTATCCTATATAATAAAAGGCTAATATTCAAATTGACCAGACGGTAGACTGACCAGTCACTATGACTTGCACTGACCACCAGGGGGCAGATGCTCAATGCAGGAGCTCCCCCCTGGTGGTCAGTGCGCTCCCACAGGGGGAGCACCACTCAGCCAGAAGCCAGGCTCACGCCTAGCTAGCGTAGCAGCGGTGGCAGGTGGCGGGAGCCTCTCCGGCCTCTGCGACAGCGCTAAGGATGTCCGACTACCATCAGTTGGACATCCCTCGAGGGCTCCCGGACTGCGAGAGGGCGCAGGCCCTGCTGAGAGACCCGCTCTCCCCCCTCACCTCTCCAGTGCACAAATTTCATGCACCGGGCCTCTAGTCTAATTATAATTATCCATAGGGATTTCATTTTAACACAGCATTCACATACTCTCATGAGAACAGATTTTGATTTTAGCATATGTTTTAAATGTACTGGTTGAGGGTTTGATTTAGAAGGTCATGAATATTCATTTTCATGTACTTACTGATTTGTTAAAACAATAAGTGTACTTCTGTTGCATCAACATGTTCTTCTTTTTATTTAAACCTTGAGTCATCCAAAGCTCAAAACTTTGTGTTCATAGTTGATTCGTTGTTTTCCTTCATTCTGTGTATCTAGCCAGTTCTTAAATCTTATCAGTTCTTCCCTAAGGATCCCCATATCCATCCTTCTTTTCTCTTTCTACAACTCTTATCCTAGTCCACTTCTGAAATCTTTCATTTGGAAAGGGCCTTTAGAGCAGCGGTTGCCAACCTTTCAGACCTCACAGACCACCATGGTCTACGCACCACTAGTTGGCGACCGCTGCTTTAGAGATTATTTTGTCCAGTTAACTAACTCATTTACAAAGAATTGAGACTCAGAGAGACTGTCCAAGAACCAGAACTATGATCTGGAGTTTCTGACTCTAATTACAGTTCTCCAGAATGGTCACTAGGGCAGAATTCTAGTATCTAATAGTGATAGTGCAGTTAACATTTCTGTAATGCTTACTCTATACCAAGCACTGTTCTAATCTTTTTTTTTTAAAAATATATTTTATTGATTTTTTTACAGAGAGGAAGGGAGAGAGATAGAGAGTTAGAAACATCGATGAGAGAGAACCATCGACCAGCTGCCTCCTGCACGCCCCCTACCGGGGATGTGCCCGCAACCCAGGTACGTGCCCTTGACCGGAATCAAACCTGGGACCCTTCAGTCCGCAGGCCGACGCTCTATCCACTGAGCCAAACCGGTTTCGGCTGTTCTAATCTTTAAATATATTAACTAATTTATCCTTAATAACTCTTACGAGATGATGCTAAAGAGTTGACATAGGGTAGTATGGATGTGGTGGGTATAGTGTGCTTTTTTAAACAGCATTTTAAAAGTATAATTAACCTATAATAAGTCTCATTTAAAGTATACAATTGATGACATTTTACATATGCATTCCCATGAAATTGTCACAGTCGAGAAAATTAACAGAACATAGTGTTTTAAGATCTGGCTTTTAGTTGCTATTCTGTCATTGACTCCCTGTGTAACCTCAGATAACTTATCTAACTTCCAAACCAAGGTTCTCTTCCATGTAAAAATGATCTTTGAATCTTTTCCAGGCAAAAATAATTTGATTCTTTGTAGGCCATCATTCTACCCATCCTAATGCTGTAATCTGTTGGAAAATTGTATCAAAAAAGTCATCTCCTCTTTTCTTGGGCACTTTCCAAGATGACTCTTGAGAGGGAGTCCACTCCATTTTTAGGATCAATAATTGCTACAAAGTGCTTCCTTTTATTAATAAAAATATCTGTTATTTTGCCACAATTGCTAGCTAGAGCTCCTGTCCAGTATAGTGGCTACTAGCCACACGTGACTATTTAAAATAAAATCAAGTGAAATAAATGAATTAAAGACTTGAGTTCCTCAGTTTCACTAGCCACATTTCAAGTGCTCAGAGAGCAGGTGGCACTAATGGCTATCATTTTGGAGAGTGCAGCTATAAAATACTTACGTCATCACCAATGACTTAGTGAACTGCACTGCTGTGGAGCAACGGAGATGGTGGGATAGGTCTAGTCCTGCATGGCCAGCCCTCCAGTTACTTAAGGCCACTATCGTTATTACTTCATGTCCGAAAGATTGCACCTCCCCTGTAGGCTCTTTTTCGCCCTTTGTTCCTTGTCCCTGTACATCAGTACTGGATTGGTTTTCCTAAATAGCAATTTCATCATGCCACTTTTTTAATAGGAAAAATCTTCAATTATTCCCAGTTTTATTCGTGCCTTTCTGTTGCCTGCCATATTTGATATTTAGTAAAAATACTATGTATTTTTTTAATGCTTGCTGTGTTCCAGTCACTGTGCTAGGTGCTGGGGATGTCAGTGAACTCACTGGGATAGGTGCTAGAATAGGAAGAAAAAGGCATAAAGAGGAAGGAATGAAGGAAAGGATGTGATTAGTCTAAACGTGAGAGATCAGCGAAGGCTTCACAAAGTGTTTGATGTTTGAACTGACTTTTTAAGAACCAGTGAGAATTTATTAGGTGGAGAAGTTGGACAGGGTATACAATATGTACAAAGAGAGGCAGAGAGACTTGGAATGTCTGTGTTTGGGAATTGCAGGAGCAGATGTGAGGGGTTGTGTATCAGGTTGAATTAGACCTTGGATCACTAGGACATTGGATTTCCATCTTGGTGGTGATAGCCATCAAAGGATTGCTAAATATCTGCTCATCCCAAGCCTTTCCTCCTCCTCTCATCTCTCAAGGTCTCTGTGTCTCTCAAGGCTTCCCTCCTCCCTCCCTCCCTCCCTCCCTCCCTCTCCTAAGCTTCAAGGGTCCTTTTTTTTGCCTGGGTAACTCATTTCCTGAGCCTGTTCCTTCTACAGCTCACTTCTTCTACCTCTGTGTCTTTCTAAATAAACTTTCTCTTATAGTTTGAAAAAAAAAATTAACTTTGCGAAATGTTTCTATGTTTGACTGATACTTGTACCTTCTCTTCTTAAACTGAAAGTCTTGTTCCTAACAATGATAACATAATTACTTGCTTTTTTCTACATATTAAATATTTTAATGGGGAAAGAATAGTCTTTTCAACAAATGGTGTTGGGGCTCCTGGGTAATTACATGCACAAGAATAAAATTGGACCTTACATCATATACAAAAAGTTAAATCAAAATGGGTCAGATACCTGAATATAAGAGCTCAAACTATAAAACTTTCAGGAGAAAATATAGGGGTAAATCTTCATGACGTCAGATTTGGCAGTGGATTCTTAGATACCACATCAAAAGCTTGAGTAATGCCCTGGCTGGTTTGGCTCAGTGGATAGAATGTTGACCTGTGGACTGAAGGGTCCCAGGTCAAGGGCACATGCCTGGGTTGTGGGCTCGATCCCCAGTAGGGGCATGCAGGAGGCAGCCAGTCAATTATTCTTTCTCATCATTGATGTTTCTATATCTCTCTCTCCCTCTCTGAAATCAATAAAAATATATTTTTAAAAAAGCTTTAGTAACAAAAGAAAAAAATAATTTAGACTTTTTTTTTTAACTTTAAAGGGTGATGGCTATAGACTTCTTTAAAATTAAAAAAAGCTTTTCTTTTGAATGATACGATCAAGAAAGTGAAAAGACAACTCACAGGATAGGAGGAAATATTTGCAAATGATATATCTGATAAGGGACTTCTCTATAATACAGGGTGGGGAAGAGGTAATTTTACAGTTGTTTCTTCTGTTTCTTCTCGTTTAGGAACATTCTGCTCTTTTTCAGTAGGATCATCTCCATGTGGCAGGGAGAGCTCATGTACAGGTTAAGCCACCCATAAGCTCTGTAAATTCTACACCACATCTTGGGAGCTTCGTTCACTTGGATGTGCTCAATTACCAGAGAAGCTACATCCAAACCCTTAATTCAACATTACTCTTTGCATTTTCAAGCATGTGCAGCAAAAATTCAGCACTCTTTTTGGGTCACCATCCTATGTCCAGCCCCACTGTTTGGCCTGGGCATACCCACCAGCTCCACCAGTGTAAGGACAGAATGGCACACATTGCTTCTGTAAAGGGACATCCTTCAGCTATTTGGTGGCTTTTTGGATATACATACCCTGAAGGAAGGCACTGGTCAGTTTCATGAGTGTTCTTAAAGTGAACATGAACATTTGAACCTCTTGATTTGCATGATTTTGTGGGGTTTTCTGGGTCAAAGGAGTACTGGACCATTTTCAGAGGTCACGTCAGGCTGCTTTGGGAAGAGCTCTCCCTTTCTTCTAAGGGAGAAATTCTACATTCTTCATGAGGAAATTGTAAGCTGATCTCTTCATCACACTTTTTGTATTGTTTAGCTCTTCATAGATTCATTTGTACTTGGTATCAACACCTTGTGTTGTCATTTTTTTTAAATAGCAAGATGCAGACAAGCACTCTAAAACAAGAAAGAGCAGGCTATGAATCGTATCTTCTAGGATTGTTTGGAGTAAAGGAGGTAACGTATGTAGTGTCTTTAGCTTTCTGCTTGGAACATACAAGTACTCAGCAAATTTTAGCTGTGAACTATTATATGAATTCCTTATCTTCCAGATTTAAAATTCTTTAAGAGCAGGGCTAATGTAATATATACTTCACATATTATGGACTCAACATTTTACTCAATATAATTTTATTCTCATCATAGTTTTTCATGTTTATCTTTTGTCTTGTAGTGATGAAGCTAGAACATCTGTTTGAAGATGATTCAGGTCGATATTTGGCTATTCAGTTCCATCTGGAATGTGCATATATATTTTTATATTATTATGAATATAAAAAAGCAAAAGATCAGTTCAGCATTGCTAAAGACATCAGCAAATTACAAATTGATTTGACAGGTAAGACTTTTTTGTGGCTAATTGATTAATTTTTTTGATAAAACTAATATATACATTGGCAATTTGGCTATATTGTTTGGTTGTATTTGATTTTCTATGTCCTTTGCTTTTTACAAAAATGGATTTTAAAGATTTTATTTTAAAAATTTATAGTTTTACAACAAACTTGAAATTATGTATATTTTTTATTCCTGAAGATGCCCATGTATTTCCTAATCTAGTTAGACACATGCTAGTAGTATAGAAGCCAGGCAGGACACAAAGGAACTTTCAACTCCTCCCTCCTGATTCCCAAGTTTGGTTTGGCCTTCCTACATTGCCCTTCCTTGTAAATGCCCATCTATGGTTTCTATCCTGCTTTTTTTTGTATTCCTTAAGACCGAATTTTTGACTGTTGATTAGGTGTTTATTCAGTGCCTTACAACACTATCTGGCATAGAGTAGGCACTCAATAAACATTTGCTGAGTGAATAAGTAAATTACAGAATTTCTCCTAAAACCTCTGTGTTTCTTCTGAATACCAAATAAGAAACATTGGTTTCTTTTTATGTATCGCTCTGTCCCTAGTGTCTTACAATGTAATTGGCATTCAGTACAGTATTGAATACAGTAATGGCAGTCAGACATCATCACTGGACACACTATATATACCTGTTGAACTTGGGCTCAGCATACCTGACAGTGACTCCCAATCTGTGAGTATTGAAATGATTGAACTGATTATGTCCTCCGTAGGCTGGGTCTAGATTATCTCTAAGGTCCATTCTTAGCCTCCAAACTCTGTATTTCTTATTGAGCTACATAATAAAATCTTTTATGTATATTATGAGTTAAATATGACTTTGTGGCCTGTTTAGGATCCTAGCCATCTTTTATCACTGTTTGTGTAGGGAAAATTATTAAATATCCAGTTTACAATTTTTGGAACAATGGCCGTGTGCAAGTTGAAGTCTTGTCTGTGTTTGAAAATATAGTTATATGTAATATAACTTGTGAGGTTAGTTTCAGAGGTTATGATTTTGAATATTGTGGATTTAGGAGACTTTTTTTGGACCACTTGAAAAATAGCATAGTGCCTTGTATGGTCACTTAACTGTTGATGTATTTACTGCCTAGTGTTCACAATTTTTTCCAAGTTAAGAGTGATGAACTTAAAAGTACAAATGTGGTACTCACAAATATAAAAGGAGATTCAGATTATTTTTTCTATTCAGCTATAACCTTACTATAAATATTGTAAGCTGTGTTAGACCATCTCAGTAGCAGTTTTTAGTGTAACATGTTTAAAAGGTATAACTTAGAGCCAGACTCATAGCAGAATAAAGTCCAGACTTCTTAGACTGGCCTTGGTTATCAAGGATCTTTGTAATCTGACTCTTACCAGGAAATGGATGTGAGAACTTTTGCTTCTCTTAAAGCTATTCTGCAGCAAGTTAGTTCAGTTACAAAATGAAAAAAGATTTGATGTCACCTGAAGCCAGATAGAAAGACTGGGATTTAGAATCTGAAAACCTGGCTTTAAGCTCTGGCTCTGATACTGAGCAAGTGACTGTATCTCAGAACCTCCATGTTTTCATCTGTCATATGGAGATGATAACTTTTCTTCTCCCTACGGCACGTAATGAGTTACTCTTTTGAGGATGTTGATAGTATGATGTGGAATCTATTGGCAGAAATCCTGGGTTTGAATTCTGGCCCCATTGCTTATTGGCTTTATAACTTTACTAGAGGCCCGATGCACGAAATTCGTGCAAGGAGCTCGGCCCTTGCAGCCCCAGCTTCGTCCGGAAGGTCATCTGGATGGTCGTTCTGCCATCCGGTCTAATTAGTATATTAGCTCTTTATTATATAGGGTAAGTCATTTAAAATCATCACTGAAACTTAGGTTTCTCCTTGTGAAATGGAGAAACACTTTATAAACTCTAAAGCACTCTGAAAATTGCTCTTTATGATTGAACAGTAGGTCTGATCGACAAATCAATGAATATAATTTTATATTTTTTTCAGGTGCTTTGGGCAAAAGGACTCGGTTCCAGGAAAATTATGTGGCGCAGCTTATTCTAGATGTAAGAAGGGAAGGGGATGCATTTTCAAATGGAGAATTCAGTCCAGCCCCGACTCCTCAGGAACATTTGACTAAGGTGAGGAGGATCCTGAGTTATTTAATATATTTAAAAAGTATATATATACACATATACATGTATATATGTGTTTTATTGATTTTTAGAGAGAAGGATGGAGAGATAGAAACATCGTTGAGAGAGAATCATTGATTGGCTGCCTCCTGCAAGCCCCCAACTGGGAATGGAGCATGCAACCAGGGCATGTGCCCTGATCGGGATTTAAACCATGACTTCCTGGTTCATAGGTCGATGTTCAACCACAGAGCCACGCCGGTTGGGCTAAACTTTTCTTATTGAATTTATTGCGGTGACACTGGTTAATAAAATTATATAGGTTTCAGGTATACAGTGCTACTGTACATCATCTGTATATTGTATTGTGTTTACCAACACAATAAGTCAGGTCTCCTTCCATCACCATTTATCCCCCTTGTACCCTCCTCCACTTCCCCCACCTCCCTTTCCCTCTGAACCATCATACTGTTGTCTGTGTCCATAAGTCTTTCTTTTTTTCTTTGCTTAATCTTTTAAATGTGGCATTTAGAAAACTTAAAACTTACATATGTAGCTCCCTTTTAAAAATTATGAAAGGCCTGTGTTGAAAATGGATGGCCACCAGGGTGTGCTGTGCACCTGCCAGCCTGCCCTTTGAAGGGTGCTAGTCCTGAGGAAGAGGCATTGTTTCCGTGGAAACTAAGCAGCAGCCCAATTTCTGTGTTTCTCTCATCAATGGTGCTTGAAGGTTGCAGTGCTGTTTCTTGAAATCTTGTAGATAGAGCTGGGCCTATAGTTAGGATGAACCTGAGAATAAACAAGGAAAGCTGTTCTTTTGGGCTGTGATGTGGGCAGAGGACTGTTTACCAATTAAGAGATTACCAGTTAAGAGGTTGACCTAGTCACAGATAGTTTTCAGCTTTCTATGGGGTTCTGCCCAGCCCCACTGAATTTCTAAACTCTTCCTAGTTTTAGCTACTTTTATTGAATTACTAGGGGCCCAGTGCATGAATTCGTGCATCTTGAAAGGAACTGTGGGCCGAGAGGCTGTGGTAGGCACAAGGGTGGGTCTCGGCCCATCCTCCGTGCCCCTGCCCGGCCCCTTCCACCATGGCCCCTGGTCCCCTGTCTGCTGGCAGCCCTGCTCCCACTGCCGCTGCTCCCACACGCTGATGGCACTGGCCCTGCTCCCACCCACTGACGACACTGAGTGATTGGGGCCGGCGCCAGCAGCAGGTGTGAGTGGGGCTGGCACTGTCAGCAGGTGCGAGTGGCGGCTGCTGCCCCAGTGGCCCCCTCAGGAGCAGGGGGAGGTGGAGAAGCCCTCAGGGGTGATCAGGGCGGGCAGCTGCTGCTCACACCTGCTGATAGAGTCGAGTGATCGGGACCGGCGCCGGGCACTGGCAGCAGGTGCGAGCGGCAGCTCCGGTGCTGGCTACGGGTGTGAGCAGGGCCGGTGCTGGCAGTGGATGTGAGCAGCGGCTCCAGCGCCAGCAGTGGGTGTGAGTGGGGCCGGCACCGCAGGTGCGAGTGCCAGGCAGGACCGTGGCGCGGGAGCAAAGAATTTTCAGTAACCACCAGAGGCTCGCCCCGATGACAGTGACCGGCACCCCACCTTGGTCTGGCACCGACACTCACCTGCTCCACCATCCCGCCGTGGCCAACGCCCGCCATGTTCCACACACACTCCCTGGTGGTCAGCGCACATCATAACGACTGGTTGTTTGGTTGTTCTGGTTCCGCTGTTTGGTCTATTTGCATATTAGCCTTTTATTATATAGGATTAGAAAAACAATTTAAATCAAATTTGTTGAGGAAATATTTACATAAAATAATATATACCTATTTTAAATGTTCAGTTTTGGTGAGTTCTGATAAATAGAGACACATGTAACCACCACCGTAATAAAAATATAGAACCATTTCCATCATGCCAGAAAGTCCACACATATTCCTGCAATCACTTTCCCTTCCACTGATCTGTTTTCTGTCACAGACTAGGGCTGTTTTTCTAGAATTTCAAATAAATAGAATCAGACACTGTGGCTCTTGTGTCTGGTTTCTTTCACTTAGTATAATGTTTGAGAGTCACTGATATTTTGATAGCAGTGGTTAGCTCCTGTTTATTGCTCAGTTGATACTACAATGTGCTTATCCATTCCCCTGTTGGTAGACCATTGAGCTGTTTCTAGTTTTTGGCTATAAGGAATAAAACTGCTTGGAAGATTTGTGTGTAAGTCTTTGTGTGAACATATCTTTTTAATTCTCATGGGTAAATATCTAGGAATGGAATGACTAGGTTATGTGGTAAATATATTTTTAACTTGGTGAAAAACTGCCAAATTGTTTTCCAAAATGCTATCATTTTATATTCCCACCCTCAAAGTTTCAAGGCACCAGTTGCTCTACATCCTTACCAATGCTTGGTAATTTTTGCCATTCTTCTGAGTGTGTGTATCACATTTTGATTTTACTATTTTTTGATAATTAATTAAAAACAATTATGTTGAAATATTACTGACATAGTAAAAATTAACCCATTTTAATTGTATAGTTTGATGGGGTTTGACAAATATATCTTCTGTATATATAAAAGGCTAAGCGAATGGCCAATAGGTATGACGCGCAGTGACCACCAGGGAGGCAGACTTTCAATGTAGGAGCTGCCGAGCTGCGGTGACTTGGCAGCGGTGGTTCTCGAGTGACGCACCCCACAACCAGAGAGGAGGGAGCCCAATTTCTCGCGGGGCCACACGATTCCACCTCCGGCTGTGGGTTATGTTGTTGCTGGGGTACTGTCGGCCCCAAATCTGGTTTACTGCACACTTGCGTTTGCGTTCCACACCCTGTACGGCAGCAACTTTGCAGAGTGCCCTCTCACACTCCAGGACCCTTCGAGGGATGTCAGAGAGCGGGTTTTGGCCCGATCCCCACAGGCCAGGTTGAGGGACCCTACAAATGCCTTTGAGCTGTGGCGCCGCCACAGATGCTGCCGGCCTGGGAGGGACTGTGGGAGGTTGGCTCCAGGGCGTGTCCAGCTCATTTCGCCCATTCCCACCCCGTCGGCCACCTTCTAATTAATTTCCTTTCAGTGTGCACAAATCCGTGCACAGGGTCATGGATTAGTATGTGTGTGTGTGTGTATATATGTGTGTGTATATATATATATATATATATATATATACCACCCCCCACATACACACAACCATTACAGTCAAGATGTGTTTCACCACCCTAAAAGTTCTATCACGCCCTTTTCAGTTAATCCCCCATACCTCTGTCCCTAAACAATCATTGATCTGCCTTCAATGACTACAGATAGTTTGGCTTTTCTAGAATTTCATATGGAATCATACAGTATGTACTCTTTTGTATTTGGTCACTTGCTTAGCATGTTGTTTTTGAAACTTATTCATGTGGTTGTGTGTGTCGTTAGTTTCTTATATTGCTGATTAGAATTGCATTGATGGACATATGTATATTTAAAAATATTATCTATTGACAGACATTTGAATTGTTTCCAGTTTGGAGCTATTACAGATAAAATTGCTGTTAACATTTAAATGCATGTGTTTGTGAGGACATATATTTTCATTTCTCATGGGGAACTATTTAGGAGCGGAATGGATAGTTTACATGGTAAATAAATGCATGTTTATTATAAAAAATTGGCAAACTGTTTTCTGTGGTGGTACCATTTTAAGAAAGTTCTAGATCTTTGTTGACATTTAGAATTGTCAGTCTTTTAAATTTTATCCATTCTAATATGTGTGTACTAGTAGTTCATTCTGATTTTAATTAGTATTTCCATGTTGACTACTTTGTTCAGGATATTCTTGTGTGCATGTTGACTATTGGTATATCTTCTCTTACGAAGCATTTATACAAATCTTTTGTCCATTTTTATATCGGGTTATCTTCTTATTTCTGGTTGTAAGACTTCATATTCTACACACAAGCCCCTTTTCAGATATTTCTTTTGTGAATATATTCTCTGAGTCTTTGGCTTGGCTTTTCATTTTCTTAACAGTGTTTTCAAAGAGCAGAAGTTTTTAATTTGATGATGTCCAACATATTAAGTTTTTCTCCGATAGTTCAGGTTTTTTTTATGTCTGCCTACCCCATTGTTGCAAAACTTTTCTCCTAGGATTTCTTTTAGAAGTTTTTTACTGTTAGCTTCTACTTTAAGGTCTGTGATCAATTTTTGTTTAATTTTTGTATAGGGTATGAGATAGAGGTGAGGGTCTTTTTTTTTTTTTTCTGAAGGTATATCCAGTTGTTCCAGTCATTTATTGAAAAGACTTTCCTTGATTAAATCACCTGTGTACTTTGTTGAAAATCAACTGACCATATAATGTGGACCTAAAATTTTAGACTCTATTCTATTCCATTCAGATATATGTCTGTCTTTATTCCAGTACCACACTGTCCTGGCTTTGTAGTCATTCTTAAAATCAAGTATTCTATCAAGTCCTCTAGATCTTCAGATTTTATTTTTTCAAACTGTTTTCCATTCCAGAGCCTGCTGAGCAATAGAGTTGGGAGTTGATGTTTTAGTTTATAGTGTAGAGGCAGAGTAGGAAGAGTACAGTAGGCTCAAGCAATGATAACTGTTATTCTCTATTGATATTGTCAATGTATTCCTGAGGTATAGGTGGCCTGTCCTCTATTTCTACACAGTAAGTTGTCCTCAAATAAGTGTTTCAAGAGAAAGCCTGTTAACCAGAGGTAGACATTGTATAATTTTAAACAAGGTATTTTATCCTTCCCTAGCAATCAATTGCATACAGTTTTGGTCTAAGTATTTTCTTTTGTATTCCACCAGAATCTTGAGCTGAATGATGATACTGTTCTAAATGAGATAAAGTTAGCAGATAGTGAACAGTATCAGATGCCCAACCTGTGTGCTGAAGAGCTGGCTGTTATCCTTGGAATCTGGTAAGTTAATGACTTGCTTGGCTACATTGAACACCTTGCATGTGGGTTCTCTTGTGTTGGGGAAATCTTTATTCAGGAGGTCCCAAGAGTTCTGGGTGAAGAGGGAATCTTGTAATGCTGCTCAAGATCCAGAATAATTGGGTAACCAATCAAAAGGTTAGAGATTAGAGACCTCAGGAATCTCCTGGGAGTTGGTATTCTCATCCTTCTCCTCCCTTCATAAGCAGAATTTCTTTGGTTAGCTTTAGCTAGAAATAGACTCTTAATAAAATATTTAGCATAGGTGAGAATGAGTATTTTGAACTCTGGGGATATTTTTATCTCAAAAGGTAGACTTATTTTTGAATACTGTAGAACCTTATGTGTGGTGGAAATAGTTTTTTCTTTCATTCTTATATTTTTTTCTATTTTGAAGTAATTTCACATTTGGAAAAAAGTTGCCAGGGCAAGGCATTGCAAAGAATTTAAGAAAATCATCTTCAAACATGATACTCTATCACTGGAGTACTTTAGTGTGTGATTCCTGCAAGCAAGCGTACTTTTTTCCATTGTCACAATACAGTTCTCAAAATCAGGAAAATAACATTCATATTTACTCTCCTTTAATACTCAGATTCCATTCAAGTTTGCCAGGGTCCCAGGAGCCTCGTCTGTGGCATGGGAGCCTGTCTAGATGTGCGTTGCAGTTAGTTGTTATCTCCTTAGTTTCGGCCAATCTGGAACAGTTGCTCAGTTTTGCTTGGCTTTCATGATATTAACACTTTTGAAACTTAAAAGCCACTTATTTTGTAGACGTTCCCCTGGTTCCTTTTTTTCCTAGTAAAATAAATTAGGTTGACATTTAGTACACTAAGCACATTTGTCAGTATTTTACTACTTTCTGTATTTACCTTTGGCAAACTCCTATCTGCATTTGTATATAATGTAGTAATATTAAAATATGTGCTTTCAAATATATGAAATAAGTTTACTTTGTCTTTCAAAAATTATATTTCATTAGACGCAACATGCATTTTAGGAGTAATTTATCTTTTTTTAATTTAAAGCACAAATATGCAAAAGAATAACCCAGGGCATAAGTTAACTGAAGAGGAGTTGCTGGCATTTACATCGGTGAGTAATGTCTTCCTTCTTTCCATTTTCTTTTCTTATAGATTGTTTTGCCTCTGGTACATTCTTGCCTCAAATTGCTCACCTTGGGACACTGCCACTTAAGGAAATTAAGGGAACAAAAACTCATCATTTTAGTTTCCAAACTGCACCTATCTTACTGCTGATTTAAACATAAGTATTTTTCTTTGTGCTTGCTTGGCTTTGAGGGCAGTGACCAAATATTTCTTGTTCATTTTTGTTCCCAGAGCATTACACAGAATAGGTGCTCAATAAATATTGAAATAGGTGCGCAATGTTGAATGAATGAATGAAGTGACAGAGCAAAAGTTTGAATTTTCACTCCAAAGCCTACCTAGTATACAGCTCTGTTGTAAAAGCCAGGGTATTGCCTACCTGGGTGTGATGAGTAGAGGATTTCAGGGAGCTAGGAGCCAAACCCAGGAGAGCATGGGCTATAGAGGCTGGGGAGGGAGGTGGTGTCGAGCATGAGGGGTGCTTGCCAGCATTCAACAGTGTAGAGGGTCAGGAGAAAAGGCTGTGGGCTTTGATAATTGGAGTGCATTACTTATCTCTAAGGACAGTTTCAGTGGACTATCTGGGTAGTCATTCTAGAGAATTAAGGAGGGAATGGGGTATGAGAAAACAAAGTTGATAAAGACCACAGTTGGAGAAAATGGCAGTGAAAAGGAAAGAGTAATAGATGTTTGAGGATTTGAGATCAAAGAAAACTTTTCAAGAAGGGAAAGATCACAGATGAAAGGGTCACTCAGTATCCTTTTAGCTTTAGGGAGAGAAAGAGGATACGCACATCTTTAATGAACACAAGACGCTTAAGATACATAATTTTTTTTCAAAGACATTTTTATATCATGGTTGAGACTCATGCTAGAATTCTAATGTTTTATTCCTTTAGTTATTTTTCAGATAAGGCAAAAATAAAGTATTTTATCTGATAGAAAGAAAAGCTCGCTTACTTTGTACTGTAATATAAATTTTGCAAGTGACTGTTTTCTACATATTGCTTTGGAACTGGTTGGATGTTAATCCTTTGAGTCCTCGGGGTGCCCTTTTTATTTTCCCACTTATTAGAAATCTTTGGTGTTTATCATTATAGCATGTCTGTGTTTAGATTACTATGTAAAAATCTCCTTATTTACTTGTTACATATGCTATCAGGAATTTGACAAGTAAAGTGTTACAAACATTTTTAAAAAGATACATTAAAATTATTATGCACTTCCCATCTATTTATGCAGCTAATATCTATTGAAAACTTGATATGTACTAGGTATTGTGCTGGTCATCAGGGATTCAGCAGTGGACAGTCTTCTAGGAGTTTACATCAATTTATATTCTTGAGGGGGAAATACACAGTAGACAAAGAGAGAAATACATACTTAATAGAAGTGCACAGGAGAAATATAAAGCAGGGTAAGGGGATAAAAATGGGACCTGGATGGTAGTGTTAGACAAGGTGGTGGGGAAGGTCTCAGTGAGAAGATGCTGTTGAACCTCACGTCAGCATGAAGTGAGGCCCAGGGCAGGATGCGGGGCTCTGGAATGGTGCTGAGCTTGAGTCAGTGTAAGGCAGCTTGAGTCAGTGTAAGGCAGTGTAAGGAGTCAGAGCTGGAGGGGGACAAGTGTTGATAAATGATGACTAGGACTCTTGGGTTTCTTCTGATGACCGAGGTAAACAGGATGTAGCATATGATAGAAAGTGTTCCTGCTGGCCTCTCTTGGGGAGGATGGTCGGTAGCAACATCCTCTCGGGTCTGGTCTCATAAGCAGTTTATTGTGGAACATATACCATCCATAGTTATCCTGAAAAGACATTAAAATACTCTATTTCCATTCAAACATTTAATTTTCTTTTTAGCTTTTCTTGGGGTGGGAGTATATTTCTTCTCTTTTAAACCTTTCTTTTTCTACTTCTTTTGTGATTCTCTATTATTATAATATTTTATTTCTTTTCCCATTGTTCCTCTAAATTGTGAGGTGCTTCTGAAGATAACTGTTGGGGTCCAGCCCCAGTAGGTCCAGGGGTTCCCAAAGGTGTGGACGGAGTCGGTGAAGAAGGAATGACACAGAGACAGCAGTATTCAGATGATCAGCATAGCCAGGCTCTCTAGCCAGGTTCTCCAGCCAGGTTCTCCAGCCAGGTTCTGTCTTTATTGTCCTGTTACATCTGTATTTATACCAGTTGATTTTAATCCTATCCATTCTATTCCAAAGGTTAGGGCGTTTGTTAATCTAGTTCTGTTGAGTTTAATCCTGTCTAGGTTAATCTCTGTGTTCCATTATAAGGGCTATTCCAAGGTCACTGCTCTACTGATAAGCTACAAGGAAGTGACTGAAGGAGATTATCCTACCCAGTAAAGGTTATGTCCTCCCAGCCTCGCTGCTTGCCTTCCCTGGGACTGCCCTGTGTCGGTGAGTCTCCAGGGGTATAGGCTTTGGTGCTTTCCCTGGTGGGCAGACCCCTGGGGATGTGGGCCCAACAAGTCCCAAATTTATTGCCAACAGTCTTAGTCCAAGTTCTTCATAAGTAGTACATGGTATTTCTGTAACACTTGGGGGTTTCACTGATTTATTCTCTTCCTTAGTCCTGTTAATCCCTAACTCCAGGGAAAAAATCCCCACCTGGGGAAACAACCTTTCTCGGAGAGGTGACCTTGGTTAAAACACATAGCGCTAAGAAGGGGAGCAAACATATTAAGAACAGTATGCCATATACGCCAGGTCCCTTGAAACATATGCTGTGCAGATGTTTCTTCCCTGCAGCAACTGTGTCAAGCAGCAAGGGTGGACCGGCTTCCGGCAGATAACTTCTGATGCTCATTAACTCATCCTTCCTGGCTTACAGTGAAGGTCAAGGTCATCAATTCAAGTTTCATACTATTCCCTTAAGGGTTTTGTAACACACACACACACACACACACACACACACACACACACACACATATATATTTTGCTCTCCTCCTCGAGGTCATTTCCAAATCAGAACTGACCCAAGGACTGATTTCCTTTTGGAGGAAAGCTATTTGATCACAGTGCTTCCTAGTGCTAGGCCTAAAGAGGTGAGTGTGTGAATCCCAGGTAAATCTTTAATTGGTAAGAAGTAGGGCAAGGAACTTATGTGTGAGGAGAGCTTTTAGGAGCCCATATGTACTTTGGGCTCTATACCACCTCATTCTTTTTTTAATCCCAAAGAAAGTACACAGAATACAGCAGAAAAACCCTCATCAGCCCTTGTCAACTCTTCCTTCATCTATCAGTACTTCCTCTTATCCCTGCTTTGTACATGATACTGCACTGGATAATACTGAATTAGAAGTGGCTCCTGGTATTAATGAAGAGTTTCATTGACATTGATATCTTATATAACTACATATCTTTATATAAATATCTTTTGTTTGTAATCTATTATTTATGACTCCAAAAGAGTATTTGAGGTACGAGGGAACTCTTTTAGGTGCTACCCCACTTCTGAACTCGTAAACTTTTGTCTGTGCTTTTCTTTGAGCAAGAATCATCTTTGGGCTTACATTATAATTACTTATGTATATGTTCTATCTTCCCCATAAGACTATAAACTCCCAGTTTTAGTGGCTGGGTTCTATTCTTCTCTGGGTCTTCTACAAGGCCTGGAACTATGCTTTAAGGCTTTACTCATAGTTGTTACTCAATAAATGTATGGAGAATAAGAGAATGAATGAAATACAGGTTGGGGCTAAAGTGCAGGAGCCTGAAACTCAGGCATGTACCCTGACAGGGAATGGAACTGGCAACCTTTTGGTGCATGGGACGATGCCCAACCAGCTGAGCCACACCGGCCAGACTAAAGGAATAGGATTTTTAAGTGGATAAGACCTGTTTGGAATTGGCCATAGATGTGGAAGAGAAGGGGACAGAGAGGAAAGAAGTAGCATCCCCTTTCTTGCTGGGCAGCCATTACCCGCTCTGTAGCAGTGTTGGCGGCCTGGGACTGGGGTTGTGAACTACTGAGATTATGAGGTGTCTTCTTTTGCTGATAGAAGAGCAAGTACAACAGAAGTCTTAATACTCCCACCAGACACTTTTGTAAACATTAGAGGGACAGGACATCGTTATTGGACATTTGGTAAATATTTATTGAATAAACAAATGAATGGCTTATTGGTCCTGAATTTCATTCAATTTTAATGAGCTGTCCTAAAGTTTAATACAATGATTTCATTCAATTTTAATGAACTGTCCTAAAGTTTATTACAATGTAATCTCTTTTTTGGAGAAGTTTTTGCCAATGTTTTCATGTTGCTGCAGCATGTTGAAATATATGTGAGATGTGTTGGGAAAATGTTTTAATTCAGCAGTGTCAGAAGTTTGTCTTAAAAGGAGTACTTTATTTTTTTTTAGTTGTCATTATGTAGTGCTATTCCTGAGATATATCCGCACGTTTCAGGAAAACTGAATGAGTCATAGTAAAAATAACCCAATCTGTATTAGAGAGCCTTTATGTCGTATCGGCTTGATAATTTAAAATTAGCTGTTATCTACGTTATTTCCTTTCAGATGAGCCAAGTCAGTTACATTCAGTAATGCTTTTAATTTCCTCTCATTGTTGAAAATGGGAACAATTTTGTTAATTCAGACAGGTGTTTCAGTTTTAATTGGCAAAAGTTTTGCTTAAGTGTGAATTGATATTGGCAGCCTGCCCTCTGACTGTCTGCCCAAAACCCCGAGGTCACTGGAAATGAAAAAAGGAAAAAGAAAGATCTTTGGAAGTTACACATTACCTTCTGTGTATTTTCTCTTTCTGCTATTAATTTTAAACCTATTAATAAATACTTATGAACATAAAATAGTTTGCTAACCACTTTTACAGATTTAAATGATCACCTATTTTTTTTCTAGAGCATAGTCATTTCTTAATTTTAATTTTTTAAGGTAGGTGATATAACTTTGTAGGATAGTCACAACACTTCCGATAGTTTGTGTTAGCATTACATGATGACATGTTCCGTATTAAGTGGCATAGTTCAGAATTTTGATTTTCTTTGTTGTTTGAATGCTTGTCTTCCAAAATGTTACTCTGTATTTAAATTTAATAGGCATTTATTGATAATGATCCTCAGCAATTGACTGAGCAAGTAGACAAAGACAATGAGTAAATACATAGATAATTTGGACAATACTACCAGCCAGCTTGACCTAGTTGGTATTTATAGAATAGTGCACTCATAATACAGTCATCCCTAGGTGTCTGCCAGGGATTGGTTCCAGGGTCCTCCATGGATACCAAAATCTGCAGATGCTCAAGCCCTTTATGTAAAATAAAATAGTATTTTTATATAACTTACACACATCATCTTGTATACTTTAAATCATCTCCAGATTACTTATAATACCTGATAGAATATAAATGCTGTGGAAGTAGTTATTATACAGTATTGTTTAGGGAATAATGACAAGAAAAGTAAGTCTGTAAATGTTCAGTATAGACACAACCCTCATAGACGTAACTACATGTTAGAAGTCAGCAACAACATAACATTTTTTAAAGAATATTTTCAGTTCATGATGGGTTGAATCCACAGATGTGGAATCCCTAGTTATGGAGAGCCAGTTGTTATTTGAATATATTTCTTTGCAAGTATATATGGTATGTTCGGCAAGACCATATGCTGGGCCAGTAAAACAGGTCTCAATGGATAAAAATAAACACCATAAGGAATATATTCTCTTTCTACAACAGAATTAAATTTGACTTAAATAAATATTAGATATCTGTAAAATCTCAAAATATTTAGAGTCCAAACAATTAAACAACATACTTAGTCCATGGATCAATGAAGAAATCACAAAGGAAATTTATATGTAAAAGACAACTGTTAACCTAAATCATTGACCCCAGTGTTACAACAATTTTCTCATGTTTTCTTAAAGTAAAATTGTTGTAATACTGGGGTAATGAACAGTTTTTAACTAGGACACTAAGTGCATGAACCATAAAAAAAAATTGGGTAAAAAGATAAATTGGACTTCATTAAAATTAAAACCTTCTGCTCTTTGAAGGACATGATTAAGAAAAGGAAAAGACAAGGCACAGACTGGGAGAAAATATTCACAGTACATATATCTCGTAAAGGACTTGTATCCAGAATAAATAAAGACTCTTTCCAACTCAATAATAATAATAGGACAAACAAAGCAATTAAAAATGGACAAATGATTTGAACAGACACTCCACCAAAGATACAGGAATGACCAATAAAAGCATGAAAAAGGCTTAATAGCATTAATCATTGGGAAAATGCAAATTAAAACCACAACAAGATGCCACTTTAAAGACTTATAATACTATGTAGGATAGTTGGAACTCTCATACATTGCAAATGTAATGTAAAATGATACAACCACATTGGAACACAATTTGGCATTTTCTCATATAGTCAATTCCCCTTCTAGGTATTTATCTATCAGACTTACATACCAATGTTCACAGCTATTCAATCCATAATAGCTTAAATCTGGAAACAACCCAGATGTCCATCAATAAGTGAATGATAAATTGCCTTATATCCACCTAAAGAAATAATTCCCAGCAATAAAAAGAAATGAAGTACTACTAATAACATGTAACAGTGTAGGTGAATCTGAAAAAACCTGATTTTGAGTTAAAGGAAATAGGTTGTATGATTTCATTTAATTGCAATTCTAAAATAGGCAAAAGTAAACCATAATGGTAGAACATAGGTCACATTGATTGCAGAAGGGTGCAAGGGAACTTTCTGGATTAATGGAAATTTTGTATATCTTGATTTCATGGTAGTTATATAGGTGTCAAAATAGATCAAACGTTGCCCTAAATCATGGTTTTATTGAATCATATCTATCTTATATTTCAATAAAGTCACTAAGAATATCCTAAAGGCGGAAATGCATATATATTATTTAGAGCTCTCATATGTAAGATTGATTAGTTTATCACCAGAGATTTTTGGTTTCCATGTAGTTTTGTCTGCATCGTCAGCTTCAGAAGAGCAGCACAACATACTCCCTAATGTGTTAAGTGGGAAGAATGTAGAAGATGAAGAACAAATTCTCAATAGGAAATTGCTCAGTCTTCACATTCAGTATGAAGCATACTCCTTTTTTAAGACAAAATCAGGCTATTTTTTCCTCATTTTCCCATCAAGAACTAATAATTAAGATAACTTTCAGGCAGAGAGAGAGACAAGGAAAAATAAGTCTCTTCTATTTCTCTATTGGCTTTTGAACTATAACTTATTATTTTTGTGCTTTCTCAAGGAATTACCATACATATAGGAGCATATTCACAGGTGTTTATGTTATTATACTTTATAACTTAGATTTTAGTTACTTTTAAGCTTCTGGCATATCAAATAACAAAAAATCTAAAAACTATTTTTAGCAATAGAAAATCATTTAAATGTTATTTGATAAACCATTTTAAAGATTCAACAGTACTGATTTCATTGCATACATACTTTTAAAGTGAATCTCATTGTATTTCATCAAGCTGGTGAGAAGCAGAATCAGTGATGATTGGAGAGCAGTAATATAAGAAAGAAAACCCGTTAGTGGGGCTTATGGTCCCCAGACAGGAGAAATAGGTAGGAGTTATAAAGATGGCACATTTAATATTAAGGTGTCTTGTCAGACTCATGGCTGCGTGCTTCTGTTTGGCCATCATCGAAGCAAACGCTCTCAGGTCTTTTGACATTATGAAGTAACATGGTGTTGAAGGATGAAAAATTCAGTTTGAAAATAATATTTATGTTTTAAATAGGTCTGCTTTCATGACAGTGTGAAGGGTACCTCTGGTCATGCTGATGAACTGGCGCCTCCAGAACGCAGAAGACCTGCCTTGTTGAGGTAGCCAAGTGGCCAGCAGCTGATCTCTCTGGTGTCTGCCTTCTGTATGAAAATTTGCAGAGATAGGAAAGAGCTTTGAAAGTGTTGTACCAGCAGATCCAGAATCTCCGGATTTGCCACGAATGCTACTAGATATGGTGGGAGAAATGAAGGTATAAAACATAGGACTTGCCTTCATAGAATTTTTAATTTAGCCAAGATCAGATAAACTTAGGATAATGCAATTAGCAATACCAGGCAGTTTAAACTACAAATTGATAGCACAGATAAATAAATCCCTTAACCATTCGGAAAAGGAGAACATATTGGGGACAGAGCAGTCAAAGAAGGCTTTGTTCATTAAGCAGGGATTTGAGTCAGGCCTTGAACGACAGTTGGGGTTTAGATGGAGTGATAGCAGGAGCAAAGGCAAGGACATGGGAAGGGGTGAGCTGCACTGGGTTCCTTTAGCTGAGATGGAAGATTTGTTTGGGCCAATAGTGAGTCTTGGGGAAAATAGATTTGAGACGGATTTTAAATGGTCTAGAGAACAAGGATAGGGGATTGGACTGCTGTTCCACTTCAGGGGAATAATTTATAGACTAAATTTGGAATTTAAACTTCTTGTCATTTGGTACTGATTTGAACAATGAATGCTCTTTTAAATAGATCATTACGAAGGGGAGTGGTTCTGCTTTTTATAGTATTTCTTTGTTCCTTGTTTTGTAAGGTCAGCCTGACTTGGGTGGGCATCATCCGATTTGGCTTTATTGTAACAGCCCTACAATCTTGCACCCACAAGGAGGGCCCTGAGTCAGCTTTGATTTATGTGTGGAAAAGCAGCTCTCTGGAAGCTCCTTGTGTTCAGAGGGGCAGACTGGCTGTCTTCACACACCAGACCCCTGTGACCTCTGGAAGAAGCTCATGTGAAATGTGCAGTGATAAGAATGAAAAGGAAATTTGGTTTTAATAGAAACAACACTCCAGATCTTCTTTGATGGTGTTACAAACTTTTCTTTGCCACTTTTCTGGGAATGTGGGTTGTGTTAGATGTACTCAGAAATTGTTAGCTAAAGAAAATAATGCATATATATGTATTATATATATCTATACTAATAAAAGGGTAATATGCTAATTAGACCGGGAGACTTCCAGGAGACCTTCCAGACGTCCTTCCAGACAAAGACATGGTGGTGGGGCTGAAGCAGAGGCAGTTAGGGGCAATCAGGCCAGGAGGGGAGGGCATTTGGGGGTGATCAGGCTGGCGGGGGGGGGCAGTTGGGGGCAATCAGGCCAGCAAGGGGGGACAGTTCGGGGCAAGAAGGCTGGTGGAGGGGTAATTGGGTGCGAGCAGGCCGGCAGGCAGAGAGGTTAGGGGCAATCAAGCAGGTAGGCAGGTGAGTGGTTAGGAGCTAGCAGTCCCGGATTGCGAGAGGGATGTCTGACTGCCAGCAGTCGGACATCCCCCAAGGGGTCCCAGATTGGAGAGGGTGCAGGCCAGGCTGAGGGACACCCCACCATCCCCGTGCATGAATTTCATGCACCGGGCCACTAGTGTGTGTGTGTGTGTGTGTGTGTGTGTGTGTATAGTGTCATGATATTAAAATTCACTTTTTAGTGTGAAGTAAAACAGTATCCATTGACCTTTTCATTCCAAGTAGTTAATAGTTTCCTCAGATGTTAGATGACCATTGTTTCTCTTTTTGTCTGAGTCCTAGAGTCAGCTCAGGTGCCATATCTTGAAGTGATGTGCTGTGTTCATGGAAGACTCAGTGTTTTAAAATTTCAAGTCTCCTAAAATTAACCTACATAATTAAAGTAGCCCCTAACAAAATTCCAGCAGTTCGATTTTTTGGTTGTTGTTGCTATTGTTTTTTGGTTTTGTGGAACTCCAGCTGACTTTGAAATTCACATGGACTAAGAATAGGTATGGCAGAGCTGAAGAGCAGCACCCAAGCACCAACACTGCCCGATAGCAGCCCCAGGAGGACACTGGGTTAGTTAAGAGATCGCTCAGCATATGTGGTCCTTGGACTGGCAGCCTCAGTGTCACCTGGGAACTTGTGAGAAATGGAATTTCTCTGGCTCCACCTCAACCCCAGAATCAGAATCTATGGGGTTGGGGCCAACGAGTCTGTGTTTTAACAATCTAGGTTATGCTTATGTACTTTAACATTTGAGAAACACTTAATTAAGACATTTTGACATAAGGAAATACAAACCAATCAGTGGAACAGATGGAGAGTCCAGAAACAGACCCACGCATGCATTTACTTCTGATTTACGACAAAGTTGGCATTGCAATACAATGGGGATAGGGTAAGCTTGTCAATAAACCAGATGATTTGTATTCATATAAAGAAAGCCGTCTTAACCCCTATGTAGTATTATCCATGCACTAATCAATTTCAGAATGAATGTGTAAAAGTGAAAACTATAAAGCTTTCAGAGGAAAAATATAGAATATCTTAGAGAACTTAGGACAAACAGGAAAAGAAAGCTCTAACCATAAAACAAAAATATGGACTCTATTCATATTAAGCACTTCTTTTTTATCAGAAGATACCATTATTGTTTGTAAAGCACATTGCCTAGTGCCTTGCCAGCACATAGTGTGTGTTATATTTGTCAAATAAGTAAATAATATGTTACCCTCCCATTAAACATTATCTCCTCATCCCCTTCCCCCCACCCTCCACCCCCAGCCTCTGGCAATCACCATTCTGCTTTCTGTCTATGAGTTTCACTATTCTAGGTACCACATGCAATTGGAATCATAAAATATTTGTCCTTTGTGTCTGACTTATTTTACTTAGCTTGATGTCTTCAGGGTTCATCCATGTGTACCAGAACATCCTTCCTTTAGAAGGCTGAGTAATATTCCAAATTGGATGCAGCGGTAGAGAATCACTGGGGAGAGATGGAGTCACTTTGGGGGGGTGGGGGGAGATGGCATTTAAGCTGAGACCTGAAAGTGAGACAGAGCCAGCAGGGGCAGTGTGTGGTCATTTTCAGGTCAAAACCAGTGGAATGAGAGCAGTAACCCTCGTTGGGACATGGTAGAGACTGTGGATCAATTTCACCCATCCATCTGGACAGATTACAGCTCGAGTCCTCACCAGCTGGCTGTCCTGCTGCTTAGGTTCTAGCAGTTTGGTTGGTGTTCTCTCTGTTGGTTTGCTTGATAAACTGTTAGACTAAAATTTTTAAAAAATATATAATTTTCTTCATAAGTCAGTAGAGCATTGTAGCGTATCTCCTGTTTAGATTTCTTTTTCTTTACCTAGTGTCTTGTATCATGATTGATTTTTACCTTGTGAGCAGAAGTGTTTTATAAAATAAATTAAGTCTAGCCTCGCTGCTACCTCCTTTCAGAAAGCCTTTCCCAAGTCTTTATATCTCCCAGCCAAATGGCTATAAGATAAATGCATTCTTCAGTGATATCATTATCCAGTCATTTCTTCCTTTAAAAGCTTTTCAAATGTCTATTTGCCAGATTGCTTTTTACTTTCAGTGTTTAGTGAGAATGTCTTGCTTGCCCTTCACATGAAAGTATCAGGCAAACTCTTGTTCTCGTGCCAGCATAGAAAACAGTCTGACTTTGTTGTTTTTCTGAGGAAAATTTCTCCCCGCTTTTGGTGTGCAAACCTTCTGAAAGCTTGGCCTTAACTTGGCAAGCCCCCAGGTAATACGTGTGTGGCAATGCTGTTGGTAAAGTGATCAGTGCGATTGGAGGTGAAGAGAAGGAAGTTTTTTTCCACCCACTTGGGGTCCCAGGCTGGGTCTGATCATTAAACTGATGAAGACAGATTAGCAGGAGAAAAAGCACACACATTAATTTAATATTGGCTTTGCATGACATGGGAGCCTTCATGAAGAAATGACCTGAAGAAACAGTTGATTAACCGAGTATTTTTTATGCGAGGTTTGATGAAGAGTGGCATCAGGGGAGAATGTGAGCGGTCAGAGGGCAGGAGGAAGGGCAGTAGACTGGGGGATCTTAGTGAGACCTGTTTGCTGGGATTCTTCTTAGCTCCCATTTGTCTTCAGAAGCCAGGAAGCTCCTTCCGAAGGTTAACAGAGAAGGCACCTCTCATATGAGCTGTTTCAGGGGAGAAGGCTAGGGGCGGGGTCAGAGAGAGCTTCCTGCTTCAGCTTTCTCAGACTCCTTCACCTTAAATATTCAACATACCAAGATCCCTTAGTTGGGGGTAGCGTGTCCCGAACCCCCATCAGACTTTAGCGCCATCACCTGTACCCACTCTGGGTGGTGATTTTCTGTTAAGGGTGAGAGAAAGGGTAGTAGGAGGAGTCTGGGAAGGGGCTCGTGTGCTTTGTGTGGGCACCTGGGAGGCTTTGTGAAGCTTCACCAATTCGTATTTAATCTTCACAACCCTGTGAGATTCGGGAATGGCTATTCCTGTTTACAAAGAAGGAAAGTAGACCAGGGCGGTCAAGTAGCTTCCCAAGGTCACGCAGCTAATCACCACACTTGGTGGAGCTGGGATTCCAGTCCAGCTCTTCCTGACCTGGAGACTTTCCCATTGTTCCGCAGAGCCCCTGCTGAGTGCTGTGTGTCCCCTTGTCAGGAGGCTGCGGATGGCAGTCCCCTGAATAGGGGGAAGAGAAAAAGGCAGTGCTACCACCCACTGTAGGTAGTAGAATCTGTTTGCAGGTTTACTGAGTGAAAACAGTTCTTTCTTTTGGAAATTCTTGAAATCATATTTTATAATAAAATCTCCTGTCAAATAGTGTTACACATTTTAAAGAATTAGTTTTTTAATGTCTCCTATTTTCTTTAGGTCTTTATAGTGCCATATACACCTATTATGTTGGTAAATTCACTCTGTAGATTTAAGTAATGGAGGCTAACAAGATAAGGTTGTGCACTAGTCTTGTAAACTATATTTTAAGGAAATAAAAATAGTTTAGTTTGCAGAGTTAGTTATAGGAGAATAAGATTACCTAACAGATACTGCATTAGTGTAAGCTCTGTGAGGTCAGGGGCCTTGTCTGTCTTGCCTGCCACCCTGTCCCTGGGGCCTTTTGTGCACTGCCTTGTACGGAGCAGGTGCTCGGATGAATTAGTGAACACTTCTTTGCACTCTCTTCCTTTACTTGTATTTGTGTATTCTTTGCCTACTCTTCTTCTTCCGCTATCCCTTTAACAGTTTCCCTTTACTACCTCCACCCACTCCCTCTACATTTATTGTTATGTAGTTTATTTTCTCGCATATATTGTAATCTGTGAAATAAAAAGATTTATTAGTTTAAGGTCTGATATATTTTTACTGCTTAGATTAACTATCTGGAAGATTATGATTTATTCTTTAAGTGATTTAGTCAATAGACTGAGTCAACCAGGTTAAGTAATGACTCTGCTCCAATGACCATATTCTTCACAAGAATATTTGAAAGCACACGTTTTATTATTTTTCACTGTGATTTTCAAATCTGCATTCAGCTGTACGCTGATATTTTTGAAATAATTTATTTTGTTCTATTCAGAGTGGGATCGCCCCAGCTTATTCCTTCTTTCTGTGAGTTTTATCTTATTTATTTTTCTCCATCAGTGTTTGCTTTCACAACCAAAGTTTTGGGCCATTCAGACATCAGCCTTGATCCTGCGGACAAAACTTGAGAGAGGAAGCACGCGCCGAGTGGAACGGGCAATGAGGCAGACGCAGGTAGGAGGGATTCATGTAGCAGTTTTTTTTTCTTTCAACTCTTTATTGCTCTCAATAAGCATGTCTGTCATGAATCTAAAAGAATGAGATAGCTTTCATTTTGCTCAAATACTTTATTATTTAGATCATGTATTTTAAAATTTGATACCAAATCTACGGGTCTTCACACCAAAGAATTCTCTACTTCCGTGTGTGCACTAACTGGGTGCCCTACAGTTTAACTCAGTCCTGACACTGAATTGGTACAGACCCCACTGGTTAAGAGCTCAGAGTCACAGACTGTCTTCCACTTCAGATGCCAATTGCAAGTCTGGGTACTTCTGACTGTCTGGCCATAAATCAAGGGTTCTCTAGACCCTCTCCTTGAGTTTGATAATTTGGTAGAATGGCTCACAGAACTCAGGGAAACACTTTACTTACTATTTCTGGATTATTATAAAAGATATTATAAAGGATACAAATGAACAGCTGGATGAAGAGGTACATAAGATGTAGTCCAGAAGGGCGCCCAGCACAGGAGCTTCTATGCTTATGGAGTTTTGGGTGTGACATCTTCCCAGAACTTGGGTGCATTTACCAACCTTAATGCTCTCTAAACCTGTTTGTTTTAGATATTTTATGGAGGCCCCATTATATAGGCATGATTAAGTCCCTGATCATTGGTGATTATCTCAACCCTTAGACCCTCTCCGCTCCTCAGAGATTAAAAGCTTCAGCTCTAATGTTGGTTCCTCTGACAACCAGCCCCTGCCCCCCAAGAGTCACTTCATTAGCATAAACTCAGGTATGGTGAAAGGGCCTTATTATGAATCACAGCTTCACAGCTCTAAGCCTCATTTTCATCATCTGTGAAAAAAAGATAATAATAGTACTGACATTAAAAGAGACAGTATGAGTTAACTTAAAAAAATAGGCAGCTCCACAGGTAAGATTGTATAAGGACATAAAAGTCATTCTAGCACAAAAATACTCACTAATGAACTGGCCCCATGTACCATTAATCTTCATTCAGGCATCATTCTCCACTTAATACTAATGTTTATTCCTGTCCACTGGCGCAGTAACAGACAGTGCCTTTCACAGCTTTTCTGATAAACTACGCATGATGCAAGTTGCCGAGAAAAAGAAAAAATCTTGCAAATGATGTAGGATTTTATGCAGCCAATGAAGTGATATTTTTAAAAATTTATGTTTATTTTTAAACCATTCCAAACCTACTTAAAAGTTGTAAACCTACTAAAAAAATAGTGCAAAGAACTCCCATATACCCGTCACCCTGATGGTTGCCGAGTGGTAATTTTCTAATTATTTAATGATGTATTAATTGCTATTGTGCTGTAGGGAACATCTTTTTCTTCTTATTTATTCCTCCACTCATTTATTTATTAAGTGTGGATTCATGGATTTGTATTTTAGTCAGTGGGATATATTCTTATATTGCCATTACTTATTCACTTTACTCTTTTTATTTTGACAGAAGGTCAGCTCATGTGAATAAAGATAAGCTTAAGAATAGAACATATTATTTGTTACCATATTATAAATAAATGCACAGACAGGATGCTGTGGTAAAAGCAGAAGTGGATTCTCTGTGTCAGAGAATGCTGACTGTACCCCGTTATCCATTCTCCCATTCCCTCTTTTAGTAACAGAACTTCCTGAATTTTATGCAGGTAGATGTCTTCCATCCTCCTTTGCAGGTAGGAGGGGTCATGTGACTTAGCTTTGAATAGCGAAATGTATGACTTCAAGGAGCTTACGTTCTAAAGGCAAGATTATTGCTCTTGGACTTATTTTCTACTCCATCCTCTCATCCTCTTTTATCAGACCACACCCTCTCTCAGTGAAATACTACACAGTTACCACGTCCATTTGCTTTTCTTCCTGCAGAGTTCGAGTCAGGAAACATTTTATTGAGGGCTTAGTATGTGCTTCAGTTTGTCTCATGCTGTAATCATTTTGCCTCCTTTTACTAATTACATCTTTAGGCCCCTTTATATTATTGTCACAGCTTGTTTTTCCCATAGTAGTGAGACAGAGCTAGGGGTGCCAGCTTTACTAGGTTTCAATGTCCTTTGAAGAGAATTAGGAGGAAGCAGGATTGGGTAAGAAAGAAGTCACACTGAGGTACAGGCCCAACACAGCCCAGGGCATTTCCCACCTGCATGTTCCCTTTACCCTCTACCTCCCTGAACCCGCCCCGCCCCCCCCCTTACTGGATTAATTAAGGTGAAACCTCAGGTGAGGTGTTCTATAATGGAGGGGAACTCTGAGACAGCTGTCAGCCTGGGGCAGTCTGCTGACCCACTCCCCACAGCTGGGCCTAATACAAAGTAAAGAAGGGGAAGATGTAGTTTCATGATCAGCATCTTAAATTATTCATGAGGAATTGCCACTATTGAATGGAATTCTATTTATTAAAAATTCACTTCACAATAAAACAGCAAAATGTTGAATGATCAGAGTGTTAAAATGATCAACTATGCATATTTTATTAAGATAAGTGTATGATGTCTTGTTCAAGGAAACCACATAGTACCTTTTTTGGGGGGAATGGGGGCAACCAGTTTAAATGTCTTTTAAAGTTTTGGCCTTCTGAATGCAAATAGTACTAGAATACATTCATTTATTAATGAAGGACATTTTGACTTAGAAATGATTTGCTTTGTATTCATGTCTTCCATTAACTTTGGCATATAAAGTAATCATCAACATTCATTTTTCATTTGTAGCAACAATTAACAAACAAAAAAAAGGTATAGAAGTAAATTTGTTTACAGGTGTATAATATATCTTTTAAATTCGAAATCTGCATCATTTTATGAATTGTGCAGGTTATGTTTTTAGACATCAAACAACAGGGATGTGCTTTGACTGGGGCAAATGGATTTAAAGAAAGAGCGGAATCACTATGCTCTAGCATTTTGCCCGTCTTGGCCTTTTTATACCTGGAGTCTCTTCATCTTGCCGACCAAATGCTGCGTTATGAGGGAGTTGTTATTTCTGCCTCTGCAGGGTGTATCTCAAAGAAAATCTTTTCACTCTCCAGTTAAGAATTTTTGGAAATTAGCCAGATCATATAACAAGATAAATGTGAAATTTATCTAATTTTCTATCATTGTTGAACCATTTACCTCATAATCCAAACTTTTGCCAATTCCTCTGATGAGAGTTTGATATTACTGTGTTTGTTGAAATTACTGCATACCTGAAGAATAAGAGGAAAATGATTTGAAAAATGCTTGTATATATAAAAGCGTTTCAAAAAAAGTTTTCGTTTCTGTGAAAATCTGTTCCCTTCCTCAGCTGTATAAAATGATAAAATGCTAAAGTGGAAAGAAAAATAAGCTAGAAGGAGCTCTTAGGGCCGTGGTCGGCAAACTGCAGATTGCGAGCCACATGCGGCTCTTTGGCCCCTTGAGTGTGGCTCTTCCACAAAATCCCCCGTGCGGGCGCGCCACGTACAGTGCGATTGAACTTCGTGGCCCATGCGCAGAAGTCGGTATTTTGTGGAAGAGCCACACTCAAGGGGCCAAAGAGCCGCATGTGGCTCTCGAGCCACGGTTTGCCGAGCCGCAGTTTGCCGACCACTGTCTTAGGGCAAAGCTTAATCCTGTCATATTGCAAGTTGGGAAAATGCAGGTGTGATGAGGTCAGGTGACTGGCTCCAAGTTGCCTGGCTAGTTAATGACTCGGTCTGGACTATAACTTACACAGCGACAGGCAGTTACATCGAAGGATCCAGTGGCAGGCCCTAAAGATGGCAGGTTTGCAAGGGATTTCTAGGTGAGACATGCCAAACTTAAAAAGGAAATAGTGTATCACAGCTCAAGGTGAATAAACCAGCACTCTAAGATCACAGAGGAAAAGGAGCTCCAAGTTGAGGACAACCCATTAAAAACACTCTACCTCGAGGAAATTCTTCTAGGCTGGAGTTCTTTATTTATTGCATGTTCAGTATTATTGTCCAGTGTTTCCTTATACCCCGCTTCTTAGCAATGGACTATAAAGTAGTCGTGTTCTCTATTGTCATTCAATTTCCCCCTCCCTGTCTGACCCAAATCCAATACTAACCTTTTCTTTTTCATAAGCTCATGTCTTGTTTTCCCTCAGTGTGGTGACAGCAGTTCTCTATGCGTATAAATCCAGATATGAAGCAAATTAATTGAACACATACATTCAAAGAGACCATCTTATGTCCCAACCAAAAAAAGTTGTGCAAACCAGTTGTCATCATTATTTTCTGTCATACTAACTGCTTTAACTTAGTGTTCGATAAACTGAGCTCAGTCATTGAGGGTTAATGTGAGATTATTTTATATTCATTATTAAAGTAATCTCGCTAATGAGTGTTACTTAACCTGTTAATTTAAATTGTGACGTTCTCCTGTCCAGGTGGTTTTGCCTCTGAAGACAGTTACCTAGCAGGGATCTTTTCCTTCACCATTAAATTTTTCTGGAAGGACATTGCATTGAGTTGGGAATTTGAGATTATAGCCATTTTCTGTCACTAGAGACTATTCATAACTGTAATTTGACCTTTTTAACTGTGGTAGGTAGTTAATTGAGATTTCATAATTTTTAAACAAATTTTAAAAAATCTGCTTTTGGTTACTGTAGCTTCGCTTATGCTTTGAAGGAATGGGGATTTTTATGGTTAATTATTGGAGCGAAGAGGACCCAGACCTGGGTGCTTGGTACCATTGTGGAGATTATTGCTCCCGTGTAGGATAAAAGATTTCTCTTTTAGGAGTTGGTCATTTATATGACTATTTGTTTCTAAGTAATGATTAAGGGCATGTCATAACAAAAGCCTTAATTGGGGGGGAAACTGGCCACAGTAACATACACTAAGCTTTGTACTTATGTTTGAATAATTTGAGGCAGAGATCCTTTAGATTATTTTTATATGGATGGAATGCCATACTCTGTTAGGCATTATGTGTAACATCTGGACTAAGCACATGGTTAGTAAATGGCAAAGTGTGTTTTGCTTTTTTAAACTATGTCACTGTTCTTAATTGTTTTAATTATAGAAACAATACCTGGTCATTATAAAAAAATGTAAGCAATACAGAAATGGAAACTAAAAAGCGCTTTCCTCCCCCTTTGCTTGCCTTCCAATCTCAACAATTTATATCCTTCTAGACCTCTTTCTGTTTATAAGTAAACAATTATGCTTTAACAGCAATAGGATCATGCAATCTACTAGTATATTGCTTTCTACCTTTTTTCTTTTTTCCCCACCAGAGGATATTTTTTCCATTGATTTTTAGAGAGAGTGAAAGGAAGGGAGGTGGGGAAACAGAGAGAAACATGATGTGAGAGAAACACATTGATTGGTTGCCTCTGACTGGGGTCAAAGATAGAACCTGCAACTGAGGTAGTTGCCCTTTACCGAGAATTGAACCCTCGACCCTTCAGTCCGGGGCTGACACTCTTAACTACTGAGGAAAACCAGCCAGGGCTCTGCCTTTTTTCTTTTAATATAACAGCTTGATCAACTCTGCATGTCAATGCCTGTGGATCTAGCTCATTCATTCCAACAGCCATATGTCACTCTGTTAAATGGAGGTTATATAATTTATTTAACCAATCCCCTATTTTTGAAGGTGCTTTTTAATTAATATATTTTTTATCTTAAACTGCATATAAAAATGTTAATGCACATAATAATAAAAAAGAACTTAGTTTACTGAGAAAAATTAAATTCTCCTCCAATTCCCAGTTCATTTTTTTATTTTTTATTTATTGTCTAAAGTTTTACATATGTCTCCTTTTTCCCCTGATTAACCCTCCCCCCCACCCCCAGCCATTCCCACCCCTGGCAAGCCCCCACTGCTCCAGTGTCTGTGTCCATTGGTTATGCTAATATGCATGCATACAAGTCCTTTGGTAGCTTTCCCCCCCACCCCCCACCCCAATTCCCCTGCCATTTGTCTCTGGATCTATTTTTGTTCATCCAATTATGTTGACCATTTATATCCCACATATGAGTGAGATCATGTGATATTTATCTTTCTCTGACTGGCTTATTTCGATTAGCATAATGCTCTCCAGTTCCATCCATGCTGTTGTAAATGGTAAAAGTTCCTTCTTTTTGGTACCGTCTCACACCTGTCAGAATGGCTATCATCAACAAATCAACAAACGACAAGTCCTGGAGAGGATGCGGAAAAAAAGGAACACTTGTGCACTGCTGGTGGGAATGCAGACTGGTGCAGCCACTATGGAAGACAGTATGGAGTTTCCTCAAAAAGTTAAAAATGGAACTCCAATTTGACCCAGTGATCCCACTTCTAGGAATATATCCCAAGAAACTAGAAACACCAATCAGAAAGGATATATGCATCCCTATGTTCATAGCAGCACAATTTACCATAGCTAAGATTTGGAAACAGCCTAAGTGCCCATCAACAGATGAATGGATTAGAAAACTGTGGTACATCTACACAAAGGAATACTATGCTGTTGTAAAAAAGAAGGAATCCTTACCATTTGTAACAGCATGGATGGAACTGGAAAGCATTATGCTAAGTGAAATAAGCCAGTCAATGAAAGAAAAATACCACATGATCTCACTCATTTATGGATAATAAAGACCATTATAAACTGATGAACAAAAATAGATACAGAGGCAGAGCAGCATCGAACAGACTGTCAAACTACAGCGGGAAGGCTGGGGAGGGTTGGGGGGGAGAGGAGGGGGTAAGAGATCAACCAAAGGACTTGTATGCATGCATATAAGCATAACCAATGGACACAAGACACTGGGGGTTAGGGGAGGCCGGGGGAAGGTCAAGGGGAAAAAAAAAAGGAGACATATGTATTACTCTTTGTAATATTTTAAGCAATAAAAAAAAAAGTTCCTTCTTTTTTATAGCGGCAGAGTATTCCATTGTGTAGCTGTACCACAGTTTTTTAATCCACTCATCTGCTGATGGGCACTTAGGTTGTTTCCAAATCTTAGGTATTGTAAATTGTGCTGCTATGAACATAGGAGTGCATATATCCTTTCTGATTGGTGTTTCTGGTTTCTTGGGATATATTCCTAGAAGTGGGATTACTGGGTCAAATGGGAGCCCAGTTCACTTTTTAGCACATTCTTTTTTTGTTGTTATTGTAGTGGTTTCCATTATAACTTTAAATATTTACACTTCTATTAATTATCTTTAAATGTTATAGTTTATTTTTTGATTTATCAACTTTAGATAGAATTTATCACCTCCACCCTGAATGATGTTGTTTAGTATACTGAATTATGCCATTGAGCTTTTCAAATATTGGAGACATGAAAATGTGTCTTCCTTTCTGGTTCTGTACATCACCTGCATTGATAACCATGTGTGGCATTTGAAAGTTATTGATAAGTATTGACTCATGTGATTATAGCTATGCATTTATTTGTTGGAATAATTATAGTTACTACTGTTTATTTCAGAACTTTGTATAGTTAAATACCATTTACTGACCACTCATATGCCAGGAGCTAAATAATTCTAGTACATAGACATTATGTACATTTTTACCAATGAAGAAACTGAAGGATAGAACACTGACATGACTTACCCAAGGTCTAATAGCTGGGCTGGAATTCAAATCTGGTCTACTTTGGATTTTGAAGTCCACGCTTTTATCCTTCATGCTGTATTGTTCCAAGGAAGCTGTGAAAACTGGCTTAAAGAAGGAAAAAAGCTATCAGTATTAGACTTCATCTGTATAAGGCACCATCTGGAGGAAAGGGGTTGAATGAGTGTTGGCAGGAGGAAGTGAATAGAAGCTTTTGTGAGAAAAGCTTGGGTTGCAGAAGTCGGTGCCTCAAGGCCTGTGATTTAGGTGAATGGAGAGGGAATTGCAGTGCACACAGTACCAGGATGTATGTAGTCCTGTGGGAAAGGACCTGCAAATGGTGAGTGCACTGGCTCCTGCTAAAGCCAAGAGAGGGGGCTGCCCAAAGGGATGCTGATGGGCTGAATCCAGGATATGCGCTTCATGATGATAGCTTGGTAAAAACAGGCCATAAATAGTTCATAGATAAGTAGGGTAAGAGAGTGGGACAAGTGATGTACAACACAAAATAAGCTTTATTATCTATGGTAAAAAATTAAAAAAAGAAAAAAACACCTGGCAAGGTAAAGAAATAGGAAATAGCCAAGAAGTTTACTAATGGGATGGAGTAAAGCACCCCGACTAAAGCACACGCCCAAAGACACTAAGCGATAGCTTCGGTCAGGTTCCAGGCAGGGACACACTTGAGTTCTTTGGACAGAGTCACTTATGTTGATTGAACTGACACATTGGCTTTCCCTGGGAGAGCACCCTTGGTGCATCTTAACAGCCTTACGCAACATTTCCCAGACTTGCCTGAACCTACACACCACTTCCAAGTTGCTTATTAAAATAGGGCTCTTCAGTCTAGCTCTCTGAGATTCGGGGTTGGGAGGTGGGGATTTGGAAAAGACTGCCTTAGGCAGAGGAGCACTGTTAATCTTTAGTAGCTCCAGCCATATGATCAGTCATACCTTTTAGATTATCAGCTAATTTCTGCTTGGCTCTTCAGAAAGCTGATAAAAACTTTGATATCATGCTAGAGAGAATGAATGGCCTTCAGTGCAAGGGTAGATCTGTTCTTTTAAAGATACATGTGCCATACTTTTAGATATGAGCACATGAAGTCTACATCCTACCACACCTGGTTTGGAATTGTTCTTTTCTACCAAATCATTTCCCGTATGCTGATTTTAAAACGTAGACTTGCTCTTCTCTAGTTTTGGGGGGAAGTTTTTTCCCTCCTGAGAACAGAACATTAAGAAGAGAGGACACATCACTGCTTTCTGAGGATTATTCTCTCATTTCCTGAGTCATAGCAATACCCTCTGACCTGCGGTACTGTGGCTCCTAAAGGTTGGAGCGTTGTTATTGCTTGGAGCTAGGGAATCCACGTGCCCAGGTAACCTTTTCTCAAAGGACACTCAAGGTATAAATGCTTCGAGGTGAGGTTTGGGGGGAAAACAACTTTTAAAAAGAGGGTCTTAAAACTTGAAGACAGTCTCATATCACAATAGTGATACAACATGAAGTTGTCTTTGGTTGTGTTCTCGTTGTGCCCAGACTGAGCCCTAGTCTATTCCTCACTCTCTATTCATTGTCATTCCCGTTTATCCATGTCTTCTGTCACCCTCCTAGAGTACACTCTGGCTTTCACTTCCTCATGATTGGTTTAAGGTATATTTGCTTCTCTCTCTCTCCTTCCCCCTCCCCCTTTAGACCACCTCCAGCTTTAACTATAACCAAGTGCTCGTGAAATTCATGACATTTAGAAGCTGGAAAGAGAAAATGGCAAGTGATAGGGTGGGACACTGGTCTAGAGGCCATTTACCTAAATTTCTGGGTGTATGTGAAAGCTTGCAAAGTGCTGTTTTCTCACTGAGCACATTGTTTACGCCCATGTTCATGAACATAAATATACACAGTAGTAACTGAGGCTTCACCTTCTTTCAGTCCCATTCTGGTACTCATCTAGTATTCACCTCCCTACATTCTTTCCCAGGCTATTTGGGTACTTGGTTCACCCCTAATGAATATACGTGTACTTGTGTTCCGCTAAGCGTGGCTAAAACCAACTAACAAACCCCAAATGCTTGAAGTAAAACAAATACTCTTTTGATAAAGTCATATATTCAGAATATTGGGATTGCAGAGATCATGTAGGAAACCTCCTAGGTGAGTGTCATTGTGGTTAGCCCACCAGCTAGATAAACCCAGAACAGAATCAGGTCACTTCACTTACCACCTGTTTCTCCTGAAAGGACTCCAGTTTATTTGTATAATGGAATTATTCACCATGTCTGTATGGGATTCTAATTTGTTTGAATATAATGGAATGATTTAAGAATGAGTTGCTAGAAATAATTCTAGTCTGAAAAATGTAGAGATGTGCTGTAAATATGCCCCTCTATTTATAGTAACTTTGCAAATAAAAAAGAGTACAGTACTTTGCTTTTGTGTAGTAGTTGAATGTCCTAAATTTTGTTGGTAGGTGGTTCTTATTTTGGTGATTGTCTTGCTTAAAGTGTGAAGAAGTATATTTTATGTCGGAGTAAAAATAGGTTAGAATTCTGTTCTTTTTTTTTTTTTTTTTAAATATATTTTATTGATTTTTTACAGAGAGGAAGGGAGAGGGATAGAGAGTTAGAAACATCAATGAGAGAGAAACATCGATCAGCCGCCTCCTGCACATCTCCTGCTGGGGATGTGCCCGCAACCCAGGTACATGCCCTTGACCGGAATCGATCCCGGGACCCTTGAGTCCGCAGGCCGACGCTCTATCTACTGAGCCAAACCGGTTTCGGCTAGAATTCTGTTCTTAATCTTTATCATACATATGGCCTAGTCAGGTTCTTGTGGAGCGGGAGTGTACTTGTACCCGGGCTTATTCATGGGCTCCAGCTCAAATAGGTTTGGTTCCCTGCCCTCTCTCTGCTGTGGTCTTTGCCGTTGGAGAGGATCTGAGACTATCAGGGACACTTACTGTGAGATCATCTAAAAGTATCTTAGAGTATCTGAAATACATAACAAAATTGCTTATTAATAATCACGAAGTGTTTACTGGGTGTTTAATATGTTTAAGCTAGATGCAGTAACTACAGCAAACAGCGTGAGTTTTGCTTGAAAATAAAATGTTTTTTCATGTAATTAGGACTTCATAAAAGTAAATGTTGTGGCTTTTTATTATTATTAAATAAGCATTAGTTACTTTTTTTTTCCTTCCAGAGAAAGAAAAAGAATTTGATAAAAAGAAAAATTTGCCTCCCTTTTGATGAAGTAATTCAGTGAACCTTTTATTTATGTATTATAACCATATGTATTCAGCCAGAAGTTTTTCTTCTCTTTGCTCCTTCATACAACTAAACAGCTCTGGGCAGAAGCATGCAACCTTTTTGCTATTAAGTTTCTCTGAAGTAAGGCCAGAAAGCTTTAAAAATATTTTGACCAAGATGGTTTAGGAGTGTGGTTATGTCTCAATTTGTTCTGACTGACTTGATGGAATAACATCTTGGATTGTCAAACAAGTGATGTAATGAGTATCCTCTCATTCTACAGGATATTCTTAGGCTAACCATATATTTCCCACCTAGTATAGTAGAGAGAGCCCCCCAATTGAGGAATGGTTTCCCCGCTCAGAAACTGGTCTCCTTGTCCTGTGCTTTTGCTGGGATATGTTACATTCTTGTCCTTTTTCTTTCTTCTCTTTCTTCTGAGGAAGTTTGGATTTGCTACTTCTTTCTTTCTCTTTTTTTAAAAAAATTTCAGTTTTAAAAATTAACCTTGTAAAAGCTTGAAACGATTTCAAACTTACAGAAAAGTTGCAAGTACAGTACAGCTATCTTTTTTATTTTGAAGTGTTGGAAACTAAGTTGCCAGCATGGTGCATAACTATCCTCAGATAATTTACAAGGACATTCTCTTACATAACCATAGCATGTGTATTAACATCAGAAAACCAACCTTGCCATATTGTTACTACCTACTCCTCATGAGACAGGGCTGTGAAAAATAGTCAACTGGCAAGGAAATAAAATTTGACTACTATGTTATGCAAAAACAGTTACTATTTAGAGAAGGTCTAACTGTATATCAGAAAAAAAAATTTGCTATAAACTGAATGACAAATTAAGAGACAGGTGAAGATGATTATGATAATAGAGCTGCTGTCTGTGTGTTTGCTTAGGAACTCCAGAATATGTCTGCATTCACTTAGATGCTGAATATGTGAGTTCTTTTGATGTCTGACCACTTGACCATTGGATAGGGTAGCCTTTGACTTTGCAGTTGGCCATGGTACCTTTTCTCAGAGTCAGCCCTCTTGGTCATATTGGTCTGCTTCCTGATGTAGCTTCCAGATGTTCAGTTATTCAGTATTCCTGTAGGTCAAGCATGTCAAACTTGTGGCCCACAGGCCTCATGCGGCCCACAATGAATATTTTTGCGGCCCAGCCAATTTAATGGTATGTAAGAAGCATTTTAATAAAAATTTCGTAACTTAATTTTTACAATATCCTGTTATACATAATTATTAGTAACGAACTACAGTGTTCACTAATGACTGATTACTATAATCATGTTGCATTCATTTCCCTTACGTGCAGGCGCACCATTTCTCTCCACTAATACTAGAAGCGAATATTTTAGCAGTCGATTGCCACGTCATTGGTCTTGTACTAACTTGTTTGGTGTGTGCAACAGGAAATAGTTTGCTTTCAGAGAACAAGAAAAATAGATTTATTTGCATTATGCTTATTAATTTGTGCAGTTATTCAGTGTCTGGTAAGTTAATGTTCAAGAAAATATTAACTTTTATTAAAATGTTCTATTATTTTATGTTAACAACTAGAGGCCCAATGCACGAAATTTGTGCAAGGGGCTCGGCCCTCGCAGCCACAGTGGCTTGCCTCGGCCCGAGGCAACTGTGGCAGCTGCCTCAGCCCTTGAAGCCCCGACTTCATCCAGAACGTCATCTGGAAGGACATCTGGTCTAATTAGCATATTACACTTTTATTATTATAGACTAGTAGCCCGGTGCACAAAATTTGTGCACTCAAGGGGGGGGGTCCCTCAGTTATTAAACATTTTACAGCACAACACTGACCACATTGGTGGAGGTGGTGGTCTTGTCAGAATGTGTTATATTATGCAGATGAAAATCTATTTAAACAGATTTGATGTAGATATTTTCAAAGGTGGAAGAATTGTCCCTGTCAACTATTTTAGTTGATTCATATCTTCAGTAATTGTCATCATTGCAAAGTTTTCAGTCCTCATATGGATTGCTGGATATAATAGGTCATGCGCTGTCCCTGTCCTTTGTAGCCTTTGTTACCTTAAGGACTCTAGTTTTCCATTTATATGTTTAAGTACCAACCTTACTGGCTTAAAAATGTAATCTTTTAACTCTGCTCTCTCTGTTCTGTATCCTTCCGATAAAAAGTAGAGTTGGGTTGCAGCACAGGAGAGAAATTCAGAAGGGGAATATTGACTTCAGTAGGAGAAGAGGGAATCTGTTTCCCTGGCCACAGGCGTTGGCGCCCTGGACTACAGGGCTGGTAGCTTCTCTGGGTGGCTGCAGCCTGGAACCTCTGGCCAGTAGCTAGTCCATCTCCTGGGCTGCAGCCAGCCCCAGGCGCTGGCGCTGGGACCAAAGGTGGGCGGCTTCTTCTTCTGGGGGCTTCTTCTTCTGTGCTTCAAGGGAGGGTAGTCAGTTAAGTGTCATGCAGAAATAGGCATCACCAATTGCAGGAGCCGGGTGTGGGGCAGGGAAGCCCCAGCCAGTTAAGCTGGCTGAGGCCACTTCCCTGCCCATGCACCTGGCTTCTGTGATTGCCCCTGCACTGGGCTTCTGTGGTCACCCATCCCAGAAGCCGGGTGTGGGGCAGGGAAGCTGCGGCTGGGGATGCTGGCGGCGGACTCTTCCCTGACCCGCACCCAGCTTCTGTGGTCACGGATTGCAGAAGCTGGGTGGGGGGCAAGGAAGCCGCGGCTGCTTCCCTGCCCTTGCATCCGGCTTCTGTGATCGCCTTTGCACTGGGCTTCTGGGATCACTGATCGCAGAAGCCGGGTGCAGGACAGGGAAGCCGGGAAGCTGGCAGCAGCCATTTCCCTGCCCCTACATCCAGCTTCTGCATCGCTGTCTGTGTCCGCTTCCCTGCCCCACCCCCCAGGCTTCTTGGATCACCCACTGGTGGCAGGGCAAAGGTGGCAGCGGCGCCGCGATCGCGCGGGCTCCGCCCCTGCCCAGGCCAGACGCTTCTGGCCGAGGTGTCCGGCCTGGGCAGTGGGGACCTGCAGCCGCAGCGGCCCTGCGATCGCGGGCTCCGTTTTAGGCCCAGGCAAGGGACCCCTAGCTCCCAGGACTGCCAGCTTCGCCCGTGCCCAGCTCCCATCGCTGGCTCCACCCCTACTTCCCGCTATCTCTGGCCAGGGCGGCAAAGGCGCCCGATTCTCCGCTTTTGCCCTGCCCCCCAGCTCTTAGCTCCCCCCTGGGTTTCCGATCACTGTCAGTGGCAGGGGGCTTCTTCCTGCTTTCCCTTTCGACTCCCTGCATTGTGCCTACGTATGCAAATTAACCGCCATCTTAGTTGGTGGTTAAGCGCCATCTTAGTTGGCAGTTAATTTGCATATCACCCTGATTAGCCAATGAAAAGGGTAGCGGTCGTACGCTAATTACCATGTTTCTCTTTTATTAGATTAGATTACTCATTTATTTCAGCCCTTTGTATTCAGCATGTCTCTATCAAAATAAACCTACGTTTCTATGAAAATTGAAGGTTTTGTTTTTTTGCGGCCCACAT
Organism: Myotis lucifugus; assembly: GCF_000147115.1. NCBI lineage: Eukaryota > Metazoa > Chordata > Mammalia > Chiroptera > Vespertilionidae > Myotis > Myotis lucifugus. The sequence goes on from NW_005871182.1 coordinate 2,513,378, forward strand.
AAACTTCAACCTTGTTTATTTAGCCTGTGTTAGCCTTTGCGTTTGACATGCTTGGTGTAGGTATTTCAGTTGGGGGTGGGGGTGGCAGTTCTTCAGTGCACACCACTTTTCTCTGTCCACTGTCCCTTAGGAGAGGTCTTGCATGAACGACTGTCCAGCCTTACAGCTCTGTTGCTGAAGAATAAGAAAGCTCACTCTCTGTGGTCAGATAGATCCACCTTTCATTTTCACTTTGTTCTGAGAAAATAGTCCTAAATGAAATTCTTTATATAATTTTTCTCCGATTCATAGTAGAGTGCCATTGTCAAAGTGACATTAGGATTGTGAAATAGATACACCAAAGAAACAATTTTTCTCAGAAAAAGTAAAAGGGCTGATTAATAAGGATAGTTCTTTGAAGGAACTGTTAGAGGAAGTCTTAGTTTTAAAAACATTCTGATAAGTTTTAATGTACATGTTTATGTTAATGTTGATTAATTTTGTTTTTTTTAATATTTAAAGAAATACAAGAAAAAATTTATACACCCCATCACCTTATCACCATGACTTGTGTTTTTTTTATTATTTATGTGTCCACTTATATAACTTTTACAAGAAGAATCTTGTTTAAATTAAAAAGATTATATATATATATATATATATATATATATATAATCTTTTTAATTTAAAAAAGATTATATATATATAATCTTATATATATATTCTGATTAGGATGTGTGCTCTTAAGGCTCTTGCAGACCAATTTGAAGACAAGACTACATCTGTATTGGAGCGTCTGAAGATTTTCTATTGCTGTCAAGTACCACCTCACTGGGCCATTCAGGTATTGTTGTTTGTCATTGGGTATACTTTGCTTTTGAAAGATAAATGTATTAGAAAATAATGATTTCCAATGTATGTCTGTTTTCAGATATTTCAGTGAAAAGAATTAAAATAGCTGGGGATTGTCCATTACTTCACATAGCTATTTTGATTAAAGTGATATTAGACTTTTGAAACATTTTAAAAAGAATTTAAAACTAGATAAACAGAATCCTTGAAATTAAATAATAGAACCACAGACGCTTTCATTTTCAAAATAACTTTTTACATTTAAAAGCCCTGTAAGGATTTTCTGCCAAATAATGAACCTTTAAACCAGGTTATTTACAAAGTGTAAAAGAAAGCATTTATTTCATACTCTATTGTAAGATATCCTTAACTACTTCCCTCTTCTTGAGGATATGAGATTACCTATTGTAGCTCCTAACTCCATGTTGGGGTGGAGATTCTGACCCCCTGACCCATTCATTGATCCATAGTTCTCCTGTGTTATAGGTGTGGTTCCCTATTTTGTAAAATTTTTAGCACTGAAGGCGATTTAGACACTTGGTCCAATTTCTTAATTTTACAGAGAAGAAAATTGAGGCTTGTACACTTTTCCAATGTTGGTCGCATAGCTGTTCATAAACTAAATCTCTAGTTTCCCAACTTTTAGTCCAGTTTACCTCCTTTCCTTATCTCTTCATTACAGCCATTAATAACAACTTTTACTGCACACTTAGTGTGAGGCATGCATTTTGTTCTGCATCTCACACACATGCTCTTATTTTGTAACAATTTTGTGAAATGCCCCAATTTGTAGGTGAGGAAGCTATGGCACAGAGATGTTAGGTGGAGCCAAATGACGCCAGCCAGCAATTCCTAGATTATTTAGTAACTATTGTTATTTGAACCAACTTTAGAGTTATAAATGCCAGCCACCATCCAGTGACTCAGAGTCCCCATTGTAAGATTTCTTAGAGTCATTTATATTAAGCACAGGAGACTTAGGGGGTTTATTATACATTGGAATTCACATTATCTATTGAAGGAGTCTTGATAAAATGTAGACACTTAAAAATCTTTGTTATATCCTCTGAAAGGAGTAGCTTTTTTAAAAAAAATATATTTTTATTGATTTCAGAGAGGAAGGGAGAGGGAGAGAGAGATAGAAACATCAATGATGAGAGAGAAACATTGATTGGCTGCCTTCTGCACGCTCCACATTGGGGATCAAGCCTGCAACCTGGGCATGTGCCCTGACCGGGAATCAAATCTTGACCTCCTGGTTCATAGTTCGATGCTCAACCACTGAGCCACGCTGGCCAGGCAGGAGTAGCTTCTTCATAAAGAAAGTTTAACAGCTGGAACTTTTGGCATGCTGTTGACCATGATCTCTGAAATGTCTGAAGTGTTCTGTACTGTGTGGTCTGTGTTGGATAAAGCTCTCAGGCTCTCTGCTATTATTCTGACAAAACATGTCTGTTGAGGGTGTAGCTTTTAATATGTTTTTGAACAGAAGCTTAAATTATATACTGTTCAAATAGAATTAGGGCTAATTAAATACTGTTCAAATAGAATTTAGTCTAAATATTTATTTTAATCTGCTTTGGAAGCTGTGGATTTTAGGGTTTTTGGGTAGTTACATAAATATCCTCTTTCATTAAGAAATTAAGTCATTTTTTTCTGTCATAGGAAGTAACCATATCTTTAAGTATTATTTTCAAAGGTCAAGAAGTAACAACATAGTTTACTGTAAAAAGAGAATTAGTCTTTACTGCTAGCCAGCCTTATGCTTAGATGCCATAATTTTCTTTATTAAATGAAAAATTTAAACCACTGAACTGCATGGATTTATTCCACATACCATGCTCAGTTTTTAAAAATGTCCAGTCAAATATCCTAAATATCCCAGCCAAGTTCTCTAATACTTTATACTTCATGAGATACAAAAGAATTGGACCAGCCCCTTTATTTATTTTGATAATATATTATAATTTTCAAGTATATTTCATTTAGTCAATCCCAGATTTTCCATATCCATTAGCTTCTTAGCTCTTTTCTTTATCATATATATTTTCATTTATTTCAGAGAGTAAGGGAGAGGGAGAGGGAAATAGAAACATCAGTGGTGAGAGAGAATCATTGATCGACTGCCTCCCACAGGCCCCACACTGGGGATCGAGCTTGTGACCTTCTGGTTCATAGGTCCATGCTCAACCCCTGAGCCACGCCAGCCGGGCAACTTCTTAACTCTTAATATGTATTGACTTTTGGAAGAATAGTAAAAGTGTATTTAAGCGAAAACAACACAAGAACCTCACCTGCTTTTAAAACTTTTCTAATATTTTTTTCATTTCCTTTGAATAAATACCCAGAAGTGGAATTGGCTAGATGTTTTGGTAGTTCTATTTTCAAATTTTTGAGGAACCTCCATACTATTTTCTATAGTGGCTATGCCAATTTATGTTTCCACCAACAGTGCATAAGGGTTCCCTTCTCCACATCCTCGCCAATACTTGTTATCTATCTTTTTGATAATAGCCATTCTAAGTAGGGCTTTAAAAATTGATTTATTGGCTCTCAGCTTTACAAATCAGAGATTGTCATATATAGAATCTCTAGGTAAGAAAGAAATACTGAATTTGCTTTTTAAATTTTGAGTTGTTGGGAAAAAATGATATATTGAGTATTTTGAACTGTGTCTATATTGTTTATTAATCCTTTACTTCCTATAAAGTAAAGGTAACTATTGAATAATTGCAAATTCCTAGTTGGTTGATGTTGAATTATATAAAGTATACATTTATTACAATAAGCAGACCCTTGACTGGCAGATTAGATAAACATGCAAGTGAAACAGAAATCTGTCTTTGCATAAAGAAATGTTCATTATTTTAACTTGATTTTTCTAGCGCCAACTTGCAAGTTTACTCTTTGAGTTGGGATGTACCAGTTCGGCCCTTCAGATATTTGAGAAACTAGAAATGTGGGAGGATGTTGTCATTTGTTATGAAAGAGCTGGACAGCATGGGAAGGTATGTAATAATAACATTCTATGTGCTGGCAGGAGCCTCTGTCTTCAAGCACCTTCTCACTGGGTCTCTTGTTAAGCCTACTTTTGCCAACAGTTCACTTATATCCCTTTTTCTACTCACCCCCCACCCCCAAATATCTTTTTAATGTTTTCTTTTTAATGATTTCTGTTTATATGTCTGCATGGGTATATATATGAGAAAAGCCGGCCAAAGTTGATATGGTATTTGACGTTTAAAAATGAGTAATGAAAGCTTAAAGACATTTCACATTTTGATCTCTTTTCTTTATGACTCTCCTCCTGTAGGACAACTTCACACGGAAAGATTAGGAGTTATTTTCACTGTCCCTGGGTTGTCTGCTGATCAGAGGGTGTGGGTCTGAAGGAAGGTTGTCTGGGAAGGAGAGTGGCTGGCTGGTTCTGTAGAAGAAAATCCAAAGGGTGTGATGACTACTGGGGGCAGAAGAGTTGTTAGGTGTATAGAGTACATTTAATTCCACCTTAAATTCGGTCAGGAGGGAAAATGTTGCAATATTGCATCTGTTATTAATCTGTTGTTTTCCCCCTCATAAATGAACAAGATTTTAAAAAGAATAGGGGGCTCCATACTGTGAATATTTGTTAAAACTGACACATTGAAATCATGTGTTAATTTTGGATTAAAACTTTAAGTGACTAAATGTCTATCATAAGTATAGTATGCAAAAAGAGTAAAACCCATAAATTGGGTCATTTATATCTATAGTCAACCTTTCACCATCACCATAAAAAAGAGAAAGAGTGGTACAAGTACATCTGTGTCTGTTTTGCAAATACCTTCTACAGAGTGTCAATTTTAGACTAGTAGTAGAAGTTACATTCCTTTCACTAATCATTAATGGCAGTGAAGGTCTTTGAGTTGTATTGACTGAAGGAGAAACTAGTTTGGAAGTAAAATTTTACTGTAAAAGATTATCCTAATATATAAAGAGCCATAATGTCCAAAACGACCGAATGGATGACAACACCAGACTGCAAGCGCAGTAGGCTCGGGTTGGAGGGGACTGGAAAGCGGGCTGAACTGCTGACCTCTTGGTCCCTCCTGGGTCGCGGGCGCTACGACGACCCAGCACAGACTGCTGCCACCAAGGCGGGTGCGATGCGATTGGTCAGGGGGGCCTCGCCGTCGCCCCATGATCGCCCTGCAGAGGGAGTCCCAGACTGCGAGAGGGCGCAGGCCGGGCTGAAGAATCCCCCCTCCCCCCCGCCAGTGCACGAATTTTGTGCACCAGGCCTCTGGTGTAATTATAATGTTTTCATCCTGGGAAAGAGCTTCATAATTACCCATTCCAGCTCCCTATTTTTTCACATAAAGAAAGGGGTCTCTAATGATTTGCCTCAGATCACAAGGCCAGTTATTGATCATTAACTTGAGAGGTTGCATGGCACAGTGGTTAAAAGTGCAGCTCTAGTCCCAGGTTATCTTGATTCAAATGCTGGACTTGACACATGCTAGCCATGTGATTTTGGGCAAGTTACCCCCATGCCTCAGTTTTCTCATCTAGAGGCACATAATCTATGACCTTATAGGTTTTCATGACATAATGTATATAAAATACATAGAATTGTGCTTTCCTCATGGTGCTACATGAGTGTTTGCTGCTATTGCTGCGATTCTAAGACACATTTTTTCACATTTGAACATCTCTGAATTTGGAATGTATCTAACACTTGATGGCACCTCCCAGTTGCTATCAGTGAGGTGGCCGCCTGGCCAGGCTGTCATTGCCTGTGCTTGTACAAGTCCAGTTGTGGCCATATTTCATACCATCACTTTGATTGCATTATGTGCATGGTGTCAGTGCTACATGGGTTGGATGTAATTGCCATTTTAAATATTTTCAGAAAGATCACATTATAAGTTAGTACTGAGACAGAAAGTTATTGAACAGACAGGAAAGGAGAGAAGCAAAATAAGAAATGTAAATTTGATATTAGGGAAGTAAACATTTGTTATTGGAGAAATCATCACAATTCCATTTACTTTTCCTTAAAAACAACAACTAGGTGCTTTGTGGGAGCTAAGAAAAGAAGATACCCCTAAGTAAATGAATCTTATTCTGTACAATTCTGTATATAAAGAAAGGCTGCCATTTATAATGTCAAGCAATATATTGAAAGAGGGCAGGAAAAATTGCCAATTTATTTGAATAGATTGAAAAAATATCAAAGCAATGAGAGGCTGATGTGATTTATTCAAGGCATTATGTCATAATTTAATTGAAAGCATTTTTCTTTATTAGTTAAGAGTTAGTCCTATAATTGATGGCATTCTAAATTTGATGAGATATAGTATCATGTTTTTTCAGGGACTTAAAATATTTTTAGGGTCCATTGTCTGGCACTGAAGTAGTATTCAGATGTTTGTTTAACAAAGGAATGAATGGGTGAATGAATATCTTGACCCTGCTAGTCTGATGTACTTCTCATTACATCATTCTTCAATATGCTAGTCTTTTACATTGGTCAGTAAACATAAATAATACTGTATATAAAAATATGGTGGTTTTTTGAAATAATTAAACAAGTTGGTGAATCACAAATACCCAAAGCCTATTTTGAAATATTACATTTGTTTAATTATTTTTAGAAAGTATGGAAAGGAGAGACTTTCTCTAACTGCAGAAGCAAACATATAATGAATCTATTCTTTTCAGATAATAGATTTGACTATGTCCTCAGAGTAATTGTAGCATTATTTTTTTTTAATTTGCACATGTTTTTAACCTTGTAAGAAATGTCTTATAATAATGATAAATTTCCATGTTTATAATTATTCTAGAAAATGCACATATTTTAATTTTTAGGAATGTATAATTATTTACTTTGTTTTAAGTCTTTTGTGAGTTACAGCCAAATATTTCTCAAAATCCTGATTTTAAAGTTTGATTTTAGCATTTTATTTGCCACATAAAAGACTTCCCTTACCTATTTGTTTGTCATATGCTGTATTAGCTGATCAGTTTAACCATAAGACCCTAAAAAGTTTTGCTTCAAGTTGGAAGCAAAAGTTTTATTTCTAAAACAGCTGAGATTCTTTTAGTAATTGGTTATGTGCCAGTAGTTGTCACAATACAATTTTAATTATTTAATTTAGTGCTTAATGACATAATTTCTTTTTTAAAGGCAAATTTGGAAAAGTACCTAATTCTAATCATAGTGTTCTGGTGCTTATTTTTTCACCTGCTATTGTAGGGTCTCAGATTTTCTAATTTAGGAATTACCTATGGAAATTCTCATTATTTAATGACCATTGGCAAAATAGCTAAGGTTAATTTTGCTTGACCTTGGGGTCAGACCTGGCTCTCATCTGTTAGCATTTAATTTTTAAAAATTATCTGGCACACTATAGCAGTTTCCTTAGCATGTGGGCAACTTATTTTGTTGAGCGAATTTGGTCCCTAAATGAATGATAAAGACTGCACTGGCTGGCATAAGGTGGTTGTAAGGGATGGGGGTGAAGGGGGTGGAGGGAGAAGGGTTGGGGCCTCTCTTGTTTTTAACAAATAAGGTTTACCTGCGATTATGTCGTTTTTTCTTTTATTATGCTACATTTGCACATCATTGTCGCCATGGGCTCTTAAATATTGTTCTTTAAGTTGTAAGTAAATGTTTTTAACCTTTAACATTTTTAACAGCTGGGATTCTTTTAGCAGTTGGTTTGGGTTTTTTGTTTTTTCTTCTTCTAAAATAGTTTTTTATATGATTGAAAGGATTTCCTACAAGCTATTTTCCCACACTTCAGAATGATCTTCCTAAAAGACTAATCTGATCATGTCATTCCCACAGTCTTCAGTAACTTCCCTTTGTCTCCAGGATTAAGTCTGAGCTCTTTAGCAGGACTGGAAGTCTTTTATACAAAGTATGCCCTTCAGTCACAATGAGATGAAATTAGAAATCACTGACAGAATGAAATTTGAGGAAGTCACTAATATGTAGAAATTAACACACTCCTGAAAAACCAATAGGTCAAAAAAGAAATCACAGGGAAATTAAAAACACTTTGAGATAAATTACAAATACATATGTATTTGTAATTGATGGGATGAAGTGAAAGCAATTCTTAGAGGAAAATTTATAGCTATACATGCCTATATTGAAAAAGGAGAAAGATTTCAAATCTATCACCAAATTTTCCACCATAAAAAACTAGAAAAAGAAGAGTAAACCAAAAATTGGTTCTTTATACTCCAAGTACTAAAATCAGAAATAAAAGAAGAGAAATTACTACAGAAATAAAAAGGATTATAAGAAAATACTATACTCCACAGGTATCCCACATTTAAAATAGGACCTGAGACTCAGAATATCAAATCATACCCTTAAAGAATTTGCAGAATAAAAAACTACCATTCTACAAATATTTATTTTACTTCTAATTGGACTGTATTTTAGACCATGAAGATTTACCAGAGTCCAAAGATATATAGCACAGACCTAATATTTGCAACCCTTGTCAAAGAAAACAAAAATTACAAATGGAAGATTATTAGTAATCATGAGAAACTTCACATTTGGAAACGCTAAGGTACTGAGGATTTCAGATGCTGCCTCCACCAGATACCTACCTCAACACTTGTAAGAATAAAGAAAATAGAGAGTGGGTGGTATGCAATTTCTGGTTACCAAACAACATCAATTCCAGGTATTTTATCCACTGGAAGACAGTTCTGGAGGGCCAGAGTGGGGCAGCTTCTAAAGGCCAGAAACACCAGAGCAGTGACTTCGTCTGAACTGGCCTCTTTTTTCCTCAAATTCCTATCCCACATTTTTCTGTTAGAAGTCAATTCTTTCTCCTAGAGATCTTCCACTTCTTTGTCCTGCCAACAGAGTTATCTTTCCCAAGTGCAATGCTTGCAGGCAATATATTTCTTCCTTCAATTAGTTACATTGCATTCCTCAGTCTTCTTCACTTTCTCCAAATGTTCTCCTGCCTCCTCCACTTACCCACTCAATTTACATAATTTATTATCCAATAAAAAATTACAAAAGATGTGCCCAGTGAACATTAATAAAGCATAAGGGTTTGTAATGTCACTTTTGCAATATTAAATATGGGAGGCCAGAAACCTTCACAGAATGAAAAAGCTTTGGTATTTATGGCTATGGGTTGCTACTTCCCTATGGGAAAATATAGATGTGTACCCTGATAGGCCACAAGAAATTTGTCACCTAAATGTCTTTTCAATGGGATAAAAATACATTCCCAAACATACAGTCATACTTACATAGGCAACTGGCCGCAATGAATCTGAAGTGCTTGTAAGAATCCTGTCAGCTGCAAACCCCAAAGACCACTTCCCTGTGCACACACATATATATTTCACATGTGGGCTGTTTCAACAGTCTGTTCTATTTTGCAATTGTATGCAACTAATTATTCTTCTTAATACAAGTTTGTGGCAATGACTACACATAGTGAATCTAAGTATAACATTAAGTCAGCCAAGACTTAAGCAGAACCTACAGTTATGACTAGAATAAATTACACTCGATTTACTTTACCTGAGAAAGTTTCTGCTCACAGCGAGGGTCACATACTCAAGTGCCCAGAGGTCCTTGCCAATTGCTGAGAATGAATGAAACAGGCTGGGGAGTGAGCATACAAAAGAGGAGCCGCGGCTCAACTCCAACCAATTAATACAACAATGTGGGAATTTGACCAGTGTTTCCACGTCATTTGATTCTTTGAGAGATGCCAAGAAAGCTAGATTTTTAAACAAAACAGCTTGGAAATGTTTACTCTAATTTTTTTTAAAACACTGCGTAAGCCAAACAAAATACCTCTTACAACTTCAGACCTAGAACATTAAATTCCCATCTCATAGTGGACACCAGTTGCTTTTTTCCTGCTCAGCAACCCTTCCCTGATTGTCTGATAACAGAACCCCTCTCCCTGAGGAGAACCCTTTCCATGTGGTTCTATCAGAGACGAGGACACATGACTCAGGCCCTCCAGTCTTCAGTGGAACCTTTCTGTTAGCCTTGAATTGACTCTATGTTTGCATTGGGATTACTAAACTTGGGCCCTTCTTGTTTGCTCATGGAGAGCTACAAAGGCATGATGACATCGTCTCAGCCCCTGGATACAGCTATCATGATAGGTCTATAAGAGTTTTCAGGTGCATGAATCAATAAGTCACTCTCCCCCCCCCCTTTTTTTTTTGCCTAAGCTATGTTGGTTCTCTTACAACCAAAACACTTAATAACACATCCCTAGAAAACTGTTACATAAACCATCCTACAGTCTTCCAACCATAAGATCTGTGAGGATGTAGGTGCCTTTAGTCCGAAAGGCAGTTCGAATGCCAAAGACCAGTGTTTCCACATCATTTGATTCTTTAAGAGATGCCAAGAAATCTAGATTTACTCACTGTATGCCCTTCTTGTCTGTGATTTGTGCCTTGATTCTGTGAATTAGCAGAAGGAACTGAAAATTCTAGTATATGGTAAGAGTGGCGCTCATCTGACTTTGCCTCTGGTCAGTATTAAAAATGGGGAATTGGCAAACCAACAACTGTAAGAAGCTCTCCTGGCAAAGAATGAAGGTGGGAAATGAGCTCTAGGCCCAGAGACGGTACTAACTATAAAGAGCCTTTGAGGACTACAGAAATGACCGGGGTGGGGTTAACAGCTAGCGGTTTGTTCCAAGGGGACAGGAAAATGGTCAGGCTAAGAATTTAATGGAGTACTAATAGCCAGATTTGTCCACCTGACAATAGCTTTAGGCTTTAAAAAAATGTGTGCGTGTCTGTGCGGGCGCATGCGCGTGAGCTTGCTCACACATGCTGCTAAATCAACAACTTGGGGCACATTTTCTAATTTCAGCCTTCTTCCCTGAAGCAGGCAGCAAAGATGGATTCTGTTTTTTGCTATAGTAAAGGCTAGTTCTCAAAGACAGAGAGATGTTTACCAAGCATTTACTATGAGCCAGGTACCTCACTGGACATTTGGCCAGTTGTTATTATGGAAAATAATAAAGTAACAAATAATAATACAAACATAGACTGTTTCGCATTGATTAGCTTAATGGCCACTTGTGATGTGAGAAAGGTGAGGTGATACAATAATAACTGTAAATGAATATTGGTAAGTTGGAGATGCACATGAGTAGCCCTAGAGCAGTGATGGCGAACCTTTTGAGCTCGGTGTGTCAGCATTTTGAAAAACCCTAACGTAACTCTGGTGCTGTGTCACATATAGAAATTTTTTGATATTTGCAACCATAGTAAAACAAAGACATATTTTTGATATTTATTTTATATATTTAAATGCCATTTAACAAAGAAAAATCAACCAAAAAAATGAGTTTCGCGTGTCACCTCTGACACGCGTGTCATAGGTTCGCCATCACTGCCCTAGAGCAATCATTAAAAAATAATAAAATGATGTACCTAGTATAGCTAAAAGGCAATAGAGGAAATAAGATGAATGACTAGAACATACTTGATTAACCCAATCAGATGCCTTACCTTGCACATGGAACTGGTGAATCTGAAGTCATCTGTACTATAATTCAGCAGTCCTACAGAAAATGAATATTTGTGATTAGTTATCTAATCTAGTTGGATTTGAAGACAATGAGGATCCAGTGATCATGAGAGAGAACACTGCAAGCACTTCTGTAACCATTTACTATGATGGGCATTGCTTAATTGCAGACCTCAGAATCCACTCGAACTGGTTAAAGCAGGAAAGAACTTATTAAGTGAACTAGCCTTTAGAATTTCTGGGAGGGAGTGCGTATCTAGTTTCAGTGCCATGCTGCCAAGAGAATGCCTTCAACTACACTGGAAGATCATTTCAGCAAAAATCCTGCTCTGGCTACAGTCTGTTAAATAATTTGGTTGAATATATCTATACCTATTTATATATAAATTTTTATATATAAATAGAGAGCGAGAATGTGACCTTACAGAGTTATGGTTAGATACATTAATAACTATTATATTATCTGCAATAAGGGAATTATGTGGATATTTTAAAACTTCATATTTATTTTGGTTATTTTCTTATTCAGCCTGTGTTCTAAATGCATGAACTAACCTGGTCATCTTAAACATTGAAAATGAAGTTTTGGATCATGTGAGTTAAAAGATGTTTACCTTTAAACAATAAACTTAAAAGCAATTTAGTTATTTCTGTTGTTATTTCTAGGCAGAAGAAATCCTTAGGCAAGAGCTGGAGAAAAAAGAAACGCCAAGTTTGTACTGCTTGCTTGGAGACGTCCTCCGTGACCACCGCTGCTATGACAAGGCCTGGGAGCTGTCCCGGCACCGCAGTGCCCGTGCTCAGCGCTCCAAGGGCCTCCTTCACCTGCGGAACAAGGAGTTTAAGGAGTGCGTGCAGTGCTTTGAGCGCTCGGTGAAGATCAATCCCATGCAGGTTAGGCAGTTCACCAAACCCCATCTGCTCTCGGCACTAACGGTTTTCTTTCTTTTTGTTTTGTTTTGTTAATCCTCACCGGAGGATATTTTTCCACTGATTTTTAGGGAGAGTGGAAGAGACAGGGAAAGACAGAGAGAAACATCGATGTGAGAGAAACACATCGATTGGTTGCCTCTTGTACAAGCCCTGGGCCGGGGAGGAGCCTGCAACCTAGGTACATGCCCTTGACCCAAATCAAACCTGAGACCCTTTGGTCCACAGGCTGACGCTCTATCCACTGAACCAGACTGGCTAGGGCCTAACAGTTCTTTGATTTAGATTCTTCCTGAATGAGTACCCACTTTCTGTCCTACTGGCTGGTGAGCTTATCTTTGATTGCTAAGAACTTCATCTCTGATACACTTTTTGCTTGTGAGCAAAAGTGGACTCTCTGTTGTGTTTATTTTGTTAGTTTTGTTAGTCGTGCTTAAGGCAAATACAGCTATTAAAATTAAGTTCCATTTTGAAAAGATACATTAGGAAGGAAATGAATCAAAATTACAGACAGTATAGGATTCTGCAAGTAACTGCTGAAATCAATAATGAAAGAAAAACTTAAAAATAAAATAGGGTAACATAGAATGGATCATTGATCATCATAAGAAGAAATGTTTACCAAGCATTTACTATGAGCCAGGTACCTCACTGGACATTTGGCCAGTATTTGAAACCACATGGTCTGCCTCTGGAACCTGCACTTCTTTTTTTAAAAATTGTGGTAAAAAGTGCATCCCAACAATTTTTTCATTGTAACCATTTCTAAGTGTAAAGTTCAGTAGTGTGAAGTATGTTCACATTGTTGTGCGAGCATCACCACCATCCATCTTCATGTTTTTATCTTGCAAAACAATAACTCCCTATCCCCCTGTCCCTCTAGTTGCTGACAACCATTCTACTTTCTGCCTCTGAATTTGACTACTCTTAAGTACCTCGTATGAGTGGAGTCATATAGTATATTTCCCTTTGTGACCGGTATAATGTCCTCAAGAATCATCCATGTTGTAGCATGTGTCAGAATCTCCTTCCTTTTTAAGGCTGAATTCCATTGTATGTATGTACCACATTTGTTTGTCCCTTCATCTGTCAGAGGACACTTACTCGGGTTCCTTCAACCTCTTGACTATTGTGAATAATGTTCCTGTGAACGTGAGTATGCAGAAATGGCCATTTTAGAACATGGCAGACTCAGAGCATGTCTTTTACATTGAAAAAACATCGGAAGTACATTTTTTATGACAGGTTAGGCTGATGTTTACTTTCCTCACTCTGAGTAGCAAATATCTTCCAAATCAGGTGGCAGGGAAAAGCCTCTTTGTCTCCCTTGAATATTTTAGGCACATCCCTGCCTCACAGTTACAGCACTTGCTCTTCCTTTGCCTGGAATGTTCTTCTTCTAGGTATCTGTATACCTTGCTCCGTAGTCTCATTCAAGTCTTTGCTCAAATGACACTTTCTCAGAGAGGCCTTCACCTCCCCCTTATACTCCTTAATTTCCTTCCCTGCTTTATTTTTCTTCATGGCACTTAGAACCTTCTAGTATTACGTATAGCTTACATTAAAAAAAATTATGTGTATCCTCCACCTGAAATAAGTCCCACGAAGGCAGAAATTTTTATCTGTAAGTTTTAATTGTATTTTTGTGTGCTATAACAACGTCTATCACATATTGGATAGTCAGTAAATATTTGTTGAATGAGTAAATAAATAATATTTTTAACCAATTATTCAGTCAAATATATACTGATTGTTTTTGCTGTGCACACACCATTGAGCCAAAGGATGAAGCAATAGCAGCAGATCACCAGATAGTTCTGTTTGTACCCTCTGGTACAGTCTAGTGAAATGAACACAGATAAAACTGCCAATTACACAAGGCATCAAAGAAATACCAAGTGAATTATTTATAAAGCACTAGTTATATAGAAGCCAAAGAGAATATTTCTGCCCCTGGTAGACATTGGAGAGGATGTTGAACTTGGCTTTGAAGGACAAATAGTACTTAAAGAGGCCAGGGGAGGGGCAGGGGTGAGAGCATTCCAGGCAGGTGAACAGTCTGAGCAAAGCCTAGAAACAGAAAAAGAAGGTAGGTGTGTGTGTGTGTGTGTGTGTGTGTGTGTGTGTGTGTGTGTGTGTCCTGGAGGAGCCGAGGGGTGAGTGAATAGGCTTTTTAGAGTCAAAGGGAATAGAGCCGTTCCAGTGGGAAAGCTAGCCCAGAGCCAGATTACAAAAGGTCTTAAATGTGACTTTTTATTTGGCAGATAGGGGCAATCGAGGGGTTGGTTTGTGTTTGGCTTCGTTTTTGAGGAAGGAATGTGGTGCGCATGGAGGTAATTTGGGAATATTGCTTTGGCAGCACGATGTAGGCAGGGCTAGGAAACTGTAGCAGCAGTCTAGCACGGCAGTGTCAGTGTGGAAGGGGCAACAGGAAAGAAGGGATGGATGTGAGGGAATTTGCAAGGCAGGACTTGACAGGACTTAACCGTCTCATTATATAATTTTGAATTAATTACTTAGTGAGACAAAAAATGACAATTGTTTAAAGCAGTACAAACAGATGTTATGTGAGGGTATTTTGCAGTGTGTCATATGGATCCAATTGCGGCAGGCTGTGAGCATGCCAGAATGTGCAGGCATTTGATCTGCAGTTGTACAGACTACTGCAGAGGCAGACACCGCAGACTTGTCCTAGCTGGGGTCCAAGTTTGAACTGTCTCTGAAGAAGGACAGCTCCTATGTGCTGTTCTCTCCTGCAAGTCCTGGAATAAAAGGAAAACTGAATTCCACCCTCTTTTCTCACACATGCCCATGCAATTAGGTTTAATAACAAAATTTAGGCAAAATGAGAGTGATATTTGAATGGTTCTTGTGCATCATAACGACTTTCTGAAATCAAAGTGGTATAGAAATACCATTTAAATGCATCATCTCTGCATCTATGGCCATTTGTTAGATGTGTGTACCATTTACAGCATTAGTGCTTTGGAGAGTACTGTCTGTCGTTCACTTATAAATTCATCAGAAACATGTCAGTGACATGGTATTAGAATGACCAAGGAACTGATTAGGATACACGAATACCTAAGAAAAAGAAACATTAATTCTGTAATATATTGAAGAAATGTGCAGATGTCACAAATGTATAGCTTCATTAATGTTCCTTTTGTTAGTTTTAAATGTTCAGGTAATCAGCATTTAAAATTTTTTAATTTTAATGTAAAGTATTTTTATTTTTCAAAAATAATTTTAGTTTTGAAAACAGTTTTCAAATGTAATGATCTTATAGATCCCTGATATAGTAAAACCAGTTTGTTGATCAATAACTTGTTGGCCAATAAATAAAGTCTTTTTTAAGTCATATAATTTTAATTATTTTTAATGTCCCATTTCACTTGCAAAATATTGCAGTTTGAACAGTATATTATGTGGTTGCCTGACTCCGCGTTATCGAGATCCTGCTGTGTACCAGGCATGGACGTGGGAATGAATTAGGCCGCGTCAACCTATCAGCAGAGAGCAGAGCGTTTCCGCTGGGAAATGATAGGGACAGAACTCGTTGGTGGGGAGCCTTAAATGCCTTTCTTCGGGGTTATCTACCCCTCTGGATGTGGAAGTCTGTTGTGGTTTTGAATTAAAGAGTGAGTGATATGACGAGCAGTACTTCAGGAAGTTTAAATAAAGAATGAGTGTCATGGATGAGTGACCAGTGCTTTAGCAGTGAGGATGAAAAGGTAGCACAGGTTGAAGCCTCATTACAAAGGGAAGTTTTCTGGGCTTTAATCTTTGAACTGGTAGGACTGAGAGTCCAAGAGGATGTCAGTTTTCTCAATTTCTTATTAAAAAGGAAAATGTCCCTGTTGATAGATAGAGATTTCAAGAGGAAGGGAAAATACATATTTGCGTGGGATGGTGCTGTGATTTTGTATGCTGACTATGAAGAGGTGTTGCTGTATCTAACTAAAGCTGTCTGATAGATACTTCACTGGACATAGAAACCTGAAGTCCATAGTGAGGCCAGAACAGAGCTTACAGACCAGGGCTTCTCTGCAGAGTAAGGTGAAGCCATGCAAGTGAATGGATTCTTTACAGAAAACTGTTGGAAGAGAACACCAGGCAAAACACTGAACTCTGGACATCCCCAGCAGCTGGAGGAAGGGAGAAGAAAGAGCACCAGTGAAATAGGACTCGAACAGAATGCTCCAGGGTTTTGGTCTGAGAGACAGAAGGAAACCAAGGAAGGGATTCATGGGAACTTTAGGAAGATTGTCAATGTTTTGGGACGACCCAGCACATGACAGGGAGTATGTCTCTGCAAGACCAGGGAATTTTAGAGAAACTGAGGCAGCCCTTCCCAGCCCATTCTTACGTAAGATCAGACTGCTATAATACTCCCTGGTTTTAATTACCCAGGGAGCTTATACTCTCTCTTGATTTGTAGGGATTAACTTTATCTTTCATTTTGGTGTTTGAAAGAAGAAAATGTTATTTGAACTGGAGTTCCATGGTTTCTGTTGAGAACGTGTATTAGTTGTGGTGGGAAGACTCAAGGAGATGGGAGCTTACATTCCAATGTAAAAGACAGAGTGAACATATGTGAATAATATGTAGAGAAAAAAGAGATTCTTTCCTTTGTGTTCTTCATTTCTCATATTGGTAAGCAATAAAAAATGAAACTGTTAAGGTCTAACTTGCATAACTGCCAAGAAATACAAGCCCTGGGATAACATCTGGGCCGTAGCTGTGACTGGGAGGTAGAAAGAGGGCAGGAGCTTTGCTGCCATAGGCCTGATTCTGAATCCTCATAATCCCAAGGAATATGACGTAGGTGAATCACTTCATTTTCTGGGCTTCAGTGTCCTCATTTGTAAAGTGGAGATTGTAATCCCTCTCTCAATTTGCTGCTGGGGAAATTAGAGCTCAGCTATGTAAAGTATCCCCCTCAGTTCCTGGCTCATAGTAAGTTCTCAGTCATAGATGTTACATGGTGGGATTTCCCCATCCTGCCTAGTAGTGTGGCAATAATGGTGGTAGAAAATCATTGTTGCCTCTTTCTCTGTAGCCTAAATGACAGACCAGCACCTGTAATAGCTCACATTGTGCATTCTCTGGAGGGAGTGGGCAAATGTAAGAACCAGAATAACCAAATCTAGGACAGGAATAAGAGGAGAGCATTAAACAATTAATGGCCTGTCTAGTAAAAGAAAAATGTGTGCATAAAATTTCATTGATCCTTTGGTTTAAAGGAAGGCACTGCAATAGAGGAAAATACTCCTTTAGAGAGAGAGAAAAGCTGGTAGGTTAAGATGTGTTTTTTAGGGAAAAAAACTTGGGACTTAGTAAATGAGAAATCTGGTTACAAAAGAGTTGGTGGTAGACATTTTTTAAAAAAACTATGAGCACGCTGCATCGCTTTAGGAAAAGCTACTACCAAAGAACATTGATTATCACTCTTGGATTCGGCTTGGGTCATTTCCTGTTTAATGAAACCACATTCAACAACTGATCTGCATTTGGGGTCATGGGAATGTGTCAGGGATGTAGAAAGGAGAGAAAGAGTGTGAAGCTTGGCTTTAGGACTCCATTAAAGCATGTTAAACTTTATTATATGTGACATCAAAAAAATTCAGTCAGTCAGTTCTGTAAGGAAAATTAGCAAAAAGTGTGTGAAGTAACTGATTATTCATTCTGCAGAAACCTTGAAGGAGGAAGGAATTTTGAGTAGTAGGCTCATAATGTAAGAAAGGAAATTGTAATATAAAAGCAGATGGTACCTATTGCAGATGTGCTCTAAGTGCCTTTGTAAAAATTAACCTTTTAATTATAAAACTAATCCACCCATTGTGTAGTGATGCTTAGTATTTCCTAGTCCCCTGAGTGGCACGCTTTAATTCCCACTTTAATTATCGAGGGTTCATAAGCATTGCAGTCACTCTCTTCATCACACGTAGCTCACACCAGGAACCAGGAACCATTGTGTGGCTTTGGGCAAATTACTTCCTTTCTAGGCCTCGTTTTCTTTTTTGAATTGACTTCTAAGGCCTCTAATTGAACAGATTCCCTTCTAGCTCCTCAAACCTGCTGATTCTAATTCTAATCTCCTTGTATAACCAGGGTACTTATTTTGCCACTAGATGGCACTATTGTAGCTTTGAACCCTGTCACCTCTGGGTTTTCAGAATCTGGGGTCCCAAGGAGCCTTGGAATTTTCGGTTACTCCAACCTCCGTTAAACAGTTGGGGAACTGAGACTCAGAGGTTAAGTGACAAGGCCAAGGTCATACAGTTACACAGAACCTCTTGAATCCCAGGCATCCATCTTTCCATTTCACTGTTTCTCTAGGGAACTTAATGAGGGAAGTTCAAAGAGAGACCATATTCTCAATCATTGCTGTTCTTTTGTTAATTATGTTTAAAATAATTTAAAATCATTCTTTAAGAATACATATTATCACATTTCAAATAAATAGTTGGCCTGCTTGTGTTTTGCATTGGTTCGCTCAGGAGAGAAAGCTGAGTGTCAGCTTGTAGAGACCACCGCCCCACCTGTGACATCACAGGCTTGCCCTCGCAGTTCGCCCCGAAATAAGCCCTGCAGGAACCTCAGCCAGAGCCTCTAGCAGATGACTCTTTCTTTGTCTTGCCCAGTCCCTTTGATAAGAGGTTTGCCTTTCAGCTCTTCCTTCCAACCAAACATGGTCATCTGTTCTTCTGTTTTCATCTTTGTCTACCCGCCTACTCAAGAGGGCGTGGGTGAGGGGGTTTGATATGCCCTGGTCCTTAAAAAATTGATCTTCTCAGTTTTCCAGCACCTGTTCACTGCCTTCCTCTCCTTCATCGTTAGCAAGGATGGTATTGCCATAAATCATGGCTGTGGGGGCAGGGTGGTAATAATAGTTTATGTAACAGTTTAAAATAAAAAAAGTAAAAGAGGCACCAAATATTCTCCTTAGTCCCCAAAATTCTGAGGCCCTCAATTGAAAAGCAAGGTATGAATGCATTATTTGTGGTTTAGTGGGTCAGCTCAGCCACAGCAGTGAGAAGATCCTAGAGTTTGTTTATTTTAAAGCCATTTCATTATTTTAAAGAATAGGGTGTGTGCAAAAGTCATCCTATCTAATAATAGACAAACATGGTAATTAACCTTACCTTCGCTACCATCGCCATTGGCTGACCAGCGTGATATGCAAATTAACCTCCAACAAAGATGGTGACTAATTTGCATACTGCAGGCAGGGCGGGACACCGGGAGCCGCCATCCAGGCCCCCGTGTGCGACCCCAGGAGTCGCCAGAAAGCCAGGCCACAGGCAAGGAGGCCCCCCAGGACTCAGGAGCCCGTCGGCGAGGTCTGCAGGCGAAGCAGCAATCAAGCTATGAGGGGGAGGGTGGGGGACGGAAGGAGCTACAGGAGCAGCTCTGGCCGGAGACTGAAGACTCTGGCCGGAGCGAGGAGCAAAGACTGAAGGCTCCAGCCGCAGCGAAGACTGTGTCCAGAGTGAAGATGGAAGGCGGTGGCCAGAGTGAAGGTCTGGGTCCCGGGCGCCAGAGAAAAACTGGTGCTGGCAGCCAGGGGAAAGAAGGCCTATTGCACGAATCTTCGTGCAACGGGCCTCTAGTCTCATTATAATTATACTAGAGGCCCAATGCACAAAATTCATGCAAGAGTAGGCCTTCGCAGCCCTACCCCGGCTTTGTCCAGAAGGTCATCCGGACAGTTGTTCCGCTGTTTGGCCATTCTGTCAATTTGCATATTACATTTTTATTATTATAGATGTTATCAATACTATATGAAAATCTACTAGCAGTTGGTGATTTTAGGATTTTTCTTCTGATGCAAATAACTAAAACAACAACACAAATGACCAAGAGTAAAAAGAGAACCTGAATATGTATTAAGTCATCTGCCTTTAATTTTCATTAAATTTATTTTCATTTTAAGACCCTGATTTATAAAACATTGACTTATTTCAAAAAATTCAAGCTAAATAGTAACCTCATTACCAGCTATAAGATAGAAGGTATAAGATAATTGCTAATTTTAGACATTTGTAACCTTTGTCTTTTCAGGTGGGTTGAAAAATCAAGTTCTTTATTTACATATTGAATTTGCATTTCCTGTTTTTTATAACAACACATGTGAAATTGTTTTGTGGGAAGTTTGTTCTTTGCTGATGCAGAAAGCAAGAAGGTTATATCCATTTTGAGAACTCTGAGGATAGTTCTCATTGTTTCTGATTTAGTCCCAGAATGAGGTATCCCTCATTCAAAATAAACTTGCTACCATAATTCATTGGCTATGCCATCCGTTGTAAGAGGCACATTTATTTTAAGTG
This sequence comes from Myotis lucifugus, assembly GCF_000147115.1. Classification (NCBI taxonomy): domain Eukaryota; kingdom Metazoa; phylum Chordata; class Mammalia; order Chiroptera; family Vespertilionidae; genus Myotis; species Myotis lucifugus. The sequence continues at coordinate 2,534,009 of NW_005871182.1, forward strand.
CCACTTTAATGCTGCCAATAAAACTCTTACAAGCTATTGCTTATTAAGATGCCATGCACATACGGGAATCAACCAATGAATGCATAAATAAGTGGAACAACAAATTGGTATTCCCCCCCCCCCCAAGTCAATAAATAATTTTTTAAAAGGTTAAAAAAAAGATGCATCTATTTCAGAGGTGTTAAATAGTGAAAGGAAAGTATACCTTATAACTGATGAATAAATACACAGATTTTGACCCTTTCAACTTGGTTAGAAGTTGAAGATATTGTTTGGTATATCCACACTAATAAAAGAGAAACTTGCAAATTGGTGTCACTCTGCTACACCCACCAGCCAATCAGAGTGACTATGCAAATTAACCCAACAAATATGGTGGTTAATTTGCATATGCAGGCGCGGAGCAAAGACTAAAGACTGAAGAGGCCGCAGGCCGGACCAAAGGCCTGGGTCCTGGGTGCTGGAGGAAAACCAGTGCCGGCAGCCAGGGGAAGGAAGGCCTTTTGCATGAATCTTCATGCAATGGGCTTCTAGTTGTTTTATAAGTTAGCATCAGATTTTAGGCTCTCTCATATAGTATCATATTCAGTGAATGTGGTTTGGTGCTTTGGAACTCTTTTCATTTGATTCCAAAAATAACCAGACGAAAGCAAAATGTAATGAGTTAATTTTTAGGTTGCTGGAAATCCCTTGATTCAGAAAAGTGAATTTCTAACTTTGTTTCAACCTGTTACCTCTGCTCCTCCGCCCTCCTACCAAACACACACCCATCCCTTTCTCAATTGTCACCTATCCCTCTGACAACATCTGTTCTCTATACAATTCCTGATAGGAGTTATTTATAGCCTTTTGGGAATTCAAGGCGAAGTGTTATAAACTGCCCAAGGATGTTTGCTTTCTAAGCCTTACCTCTAATTACTGGCTAAAAATCTTTATCTGCTTAAAGAACTTTCAGGCCTCAACTAGCCATTTGGAACAAGTTTTGTGGGAATTCCCTGGGAGGAAAGATGGGGGGGTAGCCTCCTACTCTGCCTCCGTGGAACGCTATGGACAGATAACTGAGCACCTCATTTCCTCTCCCACCCTGAAGTGTTCAACCAAATCCACCTTCTGGCTCACTGCCTTGGTCTGGAAGTCAGCGAGAAAGCGGACTGCATTCTGCTGGCTGTGCTGACTGTATCTGAAAGGAAAGCAAACCCCCTGTAATAGCTGCATTTCTGACTAACTTCATTGAATTCTTATCAATTTTATCTTTCCTTTGATAGAGGCTATTGAATTTTAAGGAAATCCTGTGAAGTAAAGATTTCTTTTGTCATTTCAATAGCGACTTCCTCATTTACCTGTTTTTTAAATCTCTGTGTTTGCAAATCTTACTGACTTAAGTCAGGCTTTCCATTCTGAGATTCTGAGCCTACTTTTTCTACATTATTTTCAGGCATGCCTAAGCAGATACATGCTAGGACAGTGTGAGTCTTGGTAAGAGTAGGCAGTGTGGCTCCTTGTGGTCTTAAAGATGAAAGCAAAAACTTTTCTCCTTAAGTTTGTAGTACATTCATTCACCAGCTGTGAATCTGCTAATCCTTTGTATACTTTTTATATAGTTGATGCTCAGTAAAAATGTTAGATTAATCCCAAACATAATTTCAGGGCTGGCATTCATGGAGTTTGGTTAACACAAAGAGTGGTCTTGCTCAGCGAAAGATGTGCAGTGATATTGTACCTGCTTTCAGTGTCATTAGCTTTGAAAATTATATTGGAAAATTCATCTCCATTTGCTAAATTTCCATACATTTATGTTCCTTATAAAATGTAAGGCAAATATTTATTATATAGCTCTGTGTTCTTTCCAGTAGTGTTTGTTGATAGTATCTTAAATGTTCACATTACAGCCTATAAATGTGTGTTTGAATGACTGACTTTTGGCCTTGCAGCTCGGGGTGTGGTTTTCTCTCGGCTGTGCCTATTTGGCCTTGGAAGACTACGGAGGGTCGGCAAAGGCGTTTCAGCGTTGTGTGACTCTAGAACCCGATGTAAGTTTGTTTAGTCTTCTTTCCTTATTATAGCTCTAAGTGGGTATTCTCTAAGTTCTTCAAACTGTACTTGCGTTCAAAACAGTAATTCCTATCGGTGTATACTTTCAGTTATGCAAGATAAGTGCAAGAGATCCGCTGTACAACACTGGGTGACATTAATCATGCTGTATTGCGCACTTACATTTTTATAAACAGGGTAGATACATAGATACCATGTTGTGTTCTCATCACTATGAAAAAAAAAGGCCAAAAATTCTTTCCTTCTAAGAGTTTTATTGTTTTAGCTCTTATATTTATGTCCAATCTGTTGTTAAGACTTATTCATTAAACTTACCACACTATGTGTCATGATGGATGTTAACTAAAATTGTGGCAATCATTGCATAATATTTACATATATTTGACCATTATGCTATACACCTAAAACGAATACAGAGTTACATATCAATTATATATCAACTTAAAAAATTAAACATCATTTCAGATAATGTATTTTTTTAGTTCAAAAATTTTCATTTGATTTTTACAGTTTTCATGTTTCTTTTTTTTTTAAAATTAAATTTTTATTGTTCAGATTACATTTGTTCCTCTTTTTTCCCCCCCCATAACTCCCCTCCTTCCAGTTCCCGCCCCACCCTCCGCCCTCACTCCCCACCCACTGTCCTCATCCATAGGTGCATGATTTTTGTCCAGTCTCTTCCCGAATCTCCCATTCCCCTTTCCCCCCCAAGAATAGTCAGTCCCTTCCCTTTCTATGTCCCTTATTCATTATAATCACCAGTTCATTCTGTACATCAGATTATTTATTCACTTGATTCTTAGATTCACTTGTTGATAGATGCATGTTTGTTGTTCACAATTTGTATCTTTACCTTTTTCTTCTTCCTCTTCTTAAAGGATACCTTTCAGTATTTTGTATAATACTGGTTTAGTGGTGATGAAGTCCTTTAGCTTTTCCTTATCTGTGAAGCTCTTTATCTGACCTTCAATTCTGAATGATAGCTTTGCTGGATAAAGTAATCTTGGTTGTAGGTTCTTGGTATTCATCACTTTGAATATTTCTTGCCATTCCCTTCTGGCCTGCAAAGTTTCTGTTGAGAAATCAGCTGACAGTCGTATGGGTATTCCCTTGTAGGTAATTGAGTCTCTTTCTCTTGCTGCTTTTAAGATTCTCTCTTTGTCTTTTGCTCTTGGCATTTTAATTATGATGTGTCTTGGTGTGGTCCTCTTTAGATTCCTTTTGTTTGGGGTTCTCTGCGCTTCTTGGACCTGTAAGTCCATTTCTTTCACCAGGTGGGGGAAGTTTTCTGCCATTATTTCTTGAAATAGGTTTTCAATATCTTGCTGTCTCTCATCTTCTGGCACCCCTATTATTCTGATATTAGTCCGCTTGAAGCTGTCCCAGAGGCTCCTTACACTATCTTCACACTTTCAGATTCTTTTTTCATTTTGCTTTTCCAGTTGGGTGTTTTTTGCTTCTTCGAATTTCAAATCTTTGGTTTGATTCTTGTGCTCCTCTGGTCTGCTATTGGGTATAATATTCTTTATTTCAGTCCGTGTATGCTTACTTTCTAATTTCTTTATCGTAGCATCGAGGGTCTCATTAGTTTTCGTGAGGCTCTGCTCAAGTTTATTGCAAGCCCTCAAAATTGCGATTTTTAGCTCCATATCCTCCATTTCTGTCATGTTTTTTTGTCTCCGCATCTTTTATGCTTTCTTGGTGCACCCCCTTGTGGTCTTTGTGCACAGTCTTGTTCTAGTTAAGCCTTAATTGTTGTAGTTAATACTAGAGGGATTTGACCACCAGGTCGACTGGCTGTGAGAATCAGCTGTATGGAAAATTTCTGTCCTCTGGAGAGGTGCTAATCTAGCCTTTGCCTGAGGCGATCGGCAAATGGCTCTGCGCAGGGCTTGGGCGGGGTGGGCTCAACAGGGCGGGGGGAGGGAGCAGCTATGGCTGCTCTCAGTCCGTCCTCAGGGGCTCTGCCTCTCTGTCCCAGCAACTGCTGCAAACCTCGGAGGGACCGAAGCCAGACAGTCCCGCTTCTCCCGTTTGAGTCTGGGTCCCTAGAGACTCGCCCGGATCTGTAGCCCAGAGTCTGAGACTCCCTCCTGATTGAAAACGACAACCGCGCCCTCAGCCACCAGCCCGCTTTGCGCGCGCACCACCGCACCACCGTACCTTTAAATTTTCCACACTGCGCCTCCTCTGAGCCTCGTAATGCTGTTGTTTTTCCTTCTAGTTGAAGAGTCTCTCCTCAGCCAGCCTTCCTGTGGTTCTGGTTGATGTCCGTTCCGTCTTTTAGTTGTATTTTTGAAGTGGTTGTTTTCGGCAGCAGTCTCCGGTGTTTACCTATGCCGCCATCTTCGATTCTCCCAGTTTTCATGTTTCTGCTGAGATTTTCTAATTATGTTCCCTTATTATGTTCATGATTCTTCATATCTTTGGTCATGTTTATAACAACCACTTTGAAGTTCTTGTGTGCTTATTCCAACATCTCCTTCATTTCTGTGCTTATTTCTTTTAACTGATTTTTCCTTTGGCTGGTGATAAATTTTCCTGCTTATTTGCATGTATGTCTACCAATTTTTTATTGTGGATGCTATGTTGTTCAGTTTCTGGGTTTTCCATTGGAAGATAGAGTTTTATTTTGGCATTTGGTTAATTTACTTTTGTGGATCAGCTCAGTTTTACTCTTTGCTAGGATGGGTCTGGAGTTGTCTTTCTTCTGCAGTTGCTATCACCCTTCTCTTAAGATATAACCTTTTGGGGCCAGTACTGAATGCCATGGGTGCTCAATGCCTTAAGCATTCTCCACCTGGTTATTTAGAACTTGAATAACTCCTAGCACTGTGTGACGTCCAGAATTCCGTCCAGCTCACAGCTTTCTGGAGTTGTTCTCTGCCTGGCCTCAAGAAGTTTTGCCCTGCACATGTACAGCTTAGTATTCAGCCAAGGACTCAATGAGATGCTCACTGAGATTTCTGGAGCTTATTTTCTCTGCAGATCTCTCTTTCCTGGTATTTTGCCCTGCACATTCCAGCCAAATTTTCAACCCTGAACTTTGCACTCTTCTTCTAGACTTGCTCTGCTTTGTTTGGTTTCTGCCTCTCTGGAAGTGCCTCTGGTTAGAAGTCTAGGTTGACTGTTGAGATACCTCAGTTGTTTACCCTGTCTCAGGGATCACAGTCCTGTGACCAGGCTGTTGTCCAACTTCTTAAAAACAGTTTTCTAAAGTTTTGTCCAGTTTGTAGCTTTTTATGGTGATAAGTCCACTCTGGTACTAACTGCTATGTCTGCAAACAGGTCCACATTGCCTTGTAATTTTTAAATCATATGTATGGAAATTGAGAATTACATACTCTGTGTTTTATAAAATGTAGAACAAAGAGGAACAAACATTCATATCATTCTTGTTAGAATCAACATTTATATAAAAGTTTTAATTTATTTTTGTCATTGAATAGAGGAATAGGTAGAGAAATGTGTTTGGTGAAATGCTTAGGAATAATACTGGAACACACACTCCCTTATTCTTCTATCTGATAAAGGATGACGGTAAAATAGCAGAGCCTTTTAAGATAGGAAAAACAATATTCTGAATACCTTGGGTTTGCAGCAAATCTATATGTGGTATAAATTATATTGTAAATTGTCCCACTGTTTTGTAAATCTAAATGTAGAAATAAAATCTTAACTAAATTCTAAATTAGTACTTTAATAGTTATATCAATTTGTTGACTATTTTTGTGACTTTTTCATGCTAAATTATAAAAGTTACATTTAATTTACTTCATTTTTCTCATACACCTTTAAATATACCTTAGTGAAAATTGTGATTGTAAAGAGCACATCTTGGACTAGGAAAATATGTTATATTTTTGGTTGTAGCAATTATTTTACCTGAATGAGAATAGTCTATAACTGGGTTCTCTGTCATTTCAGAATGCTGAAGCTTGGAACAATTTATCAACTTCCTATATCCGATTAAAACAAAAGTAAGTACATCAGACAAATATGAAGAACTTTGCTTCCAAATAAATGAATGAGATTTTCTTCAACTGAATACTGAGGCATTGTGCCTTATAGCATTTGACTTCTAAATGTAGTTTATTTCTTGAAAACATTTAATGTGTAATAAAATAAGAAATATTATTTGAAATCTTTACTAGCTACTGAAGTTTTACATCCTAAACTTCCTTACATGAGAAAAGCAAGCATGCCTTCAGTTGGTCAATTCAATTGATAGATTCTTATTGATTACTTGCTGTGTTCTAGACATGATTGAGAAATGGAAATACGAACCAATGTCTTTAGGGAGTGTAGGTGTAAAAAAATAAAATATTATGCCATATTATTAAAAATTGATTAATAATGTAGGTAGTATGTGGTAAATATTAACTGAGACGTACAAAGAGGATTATAATGTAGTGGGTGGCATTTGTAGAACATGTATTGTGTGCCAGACATCTCAGAAGAGAGAAGGTGTACAACCCGAGTTCAGAAACGCTTCTGAGAGAGTATTGGAACCAAGCTAAACTTTGAAGAATGAGTAGAGGGCACAGAGGAAAGCCATTCGGCCAAGGGGAATTGGATCCAATGCAGAGTGACAGAAGTGAAAGCAACGCCTGAGGAGAGAGGAAGAGAGAATCAGCTATGGACTCCAGAATAAGGTTGAAAAGGTCATTTGGGGTCAGGTTGCAGTATGCTCTGATTATCTGACTAACAAGTTAAGACTATTCTGTTGGAAATTGGATGCCAAGATTTCAGTGGGGTAATTTCATGAAGAAAGAGCTTTTTGGGAAGATTTATCTGGTGGCAGTGTATGAGACTGACTGGAGAGGAAACTGCGGGCTGGGAAACCAGTTAGGAGACAGCTGTTGTAACAATCCAGGCAGGAGATAACTAGGCTGGAAAAAGAAGGGGCAGATGCCAGTTTATAAAGGGGACAACCAGATGGGCTTGTTGATTGGCCACAGAGAGAGCCCAGGAAAGAACAGAGACCAGGATTGCTGTTACCTGAGCTGCAATGAATGAATTAAAGGATGGATATATTTCTATTTTCATTTGGCCTTATTTTCAAACTTAATTTAATTTTTCTTTGTGGATTCACAAGATATTTCTAATGATATCATTAAGTCCACATTGCATTGAGATCATGAAATGCTTCCGCTGCTCTTGGATGACAGTCTACAAAAATAAAGGATTATTTGTTCTACTATTCTCTTCAGAAAATAATATTATGTTCTTGATTGCAACTGATTGTGTTAAAACTCACTAGAGACCCTTTTGATTGAAAGCGAGGGTCGAGGGAAATCCCTGCCATAGTTGTAGAATGATCTCAGTGGGTTTTTCTAGTAACCCTGATAATTTTGCATGAGGATTTCTTAGGAGTTTTTACACATTGTTTCTCAACTTCTTTTTGATGCTTTCTTGTCTGCATGCAGCTCCATGAATAGGTTTTGGTGTAAAAGTGGGATTTTAAGTTCAGAGGTAAATCATTCCTTCATTCTTAGCTTTTTATTCTTTTCTTTCTTTGCTGCTACTGCAGACAAGAGTAATTTTTGACTCAGGGGTAAATTATTACTGTTCCTCTCAAAAGAATCCTATCCATGCCGTACAGTGACTCTTCAAGCTATCTTGTCTATCCCTTTGCCATCACAAGGTTCTTCATTAAAGTTCTTTTCTCTGTGTCATCCGATTCCCCTCGACATTATGTCCCTTCCAGTCCCTTGGGAAATCTTTCCGTCTTCCTATACAACTTTCATCCTGCAGTATTCCTACCATGTGGCTTTGATAAGTGAATCCTGAATTGAAGTTCCTTCTAAAGAAGCCATATTTACCAAAAAAGAATTTCATTGCAAAAATTCTGAGGCCAGGAAATCACTGATAACATGGGCACACTTCTTTCCAAATGCTTGTTTTATTTCTACCTGTTTTTTGTTTGTTTTTAATTTCATGCTTCTTTTAAAATTTTAAAAAATTGTAGGGAAATTTGAGGTGGTTGGGCCTCTAATTCTATTTATTACATGAATAATTAAGGACTGACAGTCCACATCCATACTTTATACACTTACCTAGTAGCTATGGTTTATTTAGCTGTAGTTATTCATATTGTTCTCTTTCAACTTGGACCTTCAATAGAGTGAAAGCTTTTAGAACTTTGCAAGAAGCCCTCAAGTGCAACTATGAACACTGGCAGATCTGGGAAAACTACATTCTCACTAGCGTTGATGTTGGGGAATTTTCAGAAGCCATTAAAGCTTATCACCGGCTCTTGGACTTAAGAGACAAATACAAAGATGTTCAGGTAGGATATTAATATTTTGTTATATTGGTTTGTGTTTGGTATTAATACTTGATTAAAGGATATAAATTGTTTCCTTGATTATAAACAGGAAAATTTTCAGTTTACACCAGGCCCTGTTAATAGCTCTTTTTAGAAGTATCATAGGATGCTGGTGGCAGTGTTTACTCCTCTGCAGGTATGGGCAGGATCACTTCATAGTGAGTAGGTAAGTCATCATTGAGGGAAAGTCTTGATGGCTAGTGATAGGCTCAGTCATATTTAGCTTCATTGCATATTTCTGTCACCAACTTTATGACAACTAGTCAGTGACGATTGATAGATTGTCTGGAATATTTTTATCTTGGCTAAAATAATTTAACTTAATTTGACTCTAAGTTCAGCAACAGGTGTCTTTCAAAAAAAAAACTCTGATATTCTTATGTTTGACACTACCTGACCCCATTCTATTTTAATTTGCTTTAAAATTCTTTTTATCTATTCTTTTTCTACTTCTTTATAGATGTGATTATTGTTGTTTTAACTTTTGTGTGTGTGTAAATTCACACTCATTTTAATACAGACGTAGGGTAAATTAGCTACGGATTATTCTTTTCCCCCCACTATTTGTAATGACTTTTTTCTCTGTCTTAATTTTGACTGATGCATAAATTAGTATAGCTCAGAAATGCTTTTCTATAATAGTTCATATCTAGATTATACATATTTGTATTAATCTATCATAAAACTAATTTTTAAGTAACTGCATAGTTAGTTCCTATTCAGTTTTTCAGTTTTCTGCTATTGTAAATAATGCCATGAATATCCTTGTAGTCCTTGTATTTATTTATGCTTCTTTCCTCAGGGTAATTCTAATGTTGATTTGTTCTTTTTCCCCCTTTTTTTTCTCACTCTGTTTCCCCTCCCCCCCTCCCCCATTCTCCTTTCCATCCTCTTCTTCCTCCTTTGATAACTTGGCACTTGGGGAAAAGAATTGAAATACTGCATTATTATACCCCATTTGCTGTTTATAAATGGAAGGGAAGGGGATTAACATATATTGAGTGCTTACTGTGTCCTAGAACTTACATGGGTAGCCTTTTAGAACATACAGTATTTGAGGAGGATACTGAGTATTCCTCATTTTGCAGTAGATGACTGGTGACCCAGGGAGGTTCTACTCCTTGACCAGTCACATAGCCGGCACCACGCTTAGGCAGGCCCGTTTCTCCTTGTGTTGCCTTAAAGTCTGTGGGAAGATTTATGTTAAAAAGCACATTTCCCCATCATATTAGTGTGCATGTGAACTATAGCTAACAGAGTCTTTTTTTCAAATTGGTGTCAGATTTATATGTAATAAAATGCACAGATCTTAAGTGTACATTTGCTGTGTTTTGACCAGGACATACTCTTATGCAACCACTCCCCAAAACAGATAGGAACATTGTCATCACAGAAGCTCTCACGTGCCCCTTCCAGTCACTGAGCCCCCCCGCCCTCCCCTCAGCCACCACAGTTTCTGATTTCTGTCACCACAGTTCAACTTTGCTCTTTCTTGAATGTCATATAAATAGAATCTTGAGTGTCATATAAATACATATGTTATGTCTTCTATATAGATGTTCTTTGTGTGGCTTTTTCTTTGGGGAAGGAGGGAGGTAGTGTACATGTGGGTGGGGCAGGTTGCCAACAAACTGAAGTCCTGAAACAAGTGGTGGCTGAGCATTACCTGAAAGAAAAGGGGACAGAGGAACATGTTGACACAAATACTCTCTGTAGAATAGGATGGTTTCCATTTAGCTGGCGCCGTGTCTGAGGCTCAGCAGGGGGAACAATCAGGCCGATGTCTCACAGCTCACAGGTAGGAAAGCCGAGCCTCAGAGTCTGGCGTCTGGTCTGTTTACCCTAAAGCTTGTGTGTGTCTTTTCCACACGCTAAGGGTTTTTTTCCCCTGAAGAAGTGAAAAAGAAAGTGTTTAACTGCCTATTGCACTCTGGTAACCAAGGTGTAGGGGAGCAGGGGTCAGGGTTATCAGACCAGGAAACAGAGCCAGTTCTTTGGAGAAATCCAAGTGGAGCAGGGGGTTAGCCAAGCCGGGGAGCGGGAAATGGCTCTGTGCCTGGCCTCGAGCCCTTCTAGATGCTTTTGTAACTGTACCTAAGGCAACCGATTCCTTCTTGCTTTGAAGGCCTCCAGGATTCAAAGGCCAACACCTTGTGCTTTTGGCCAAGATTTTGGTGAGACTTGGCCAAGGACTTCAAGGTTTGTGCTGGAGATAGTTACACTTCTTTTAGTGGAGACTCTTCAGCATTGATATGAGAATTGCTTCTCCATGTGAGAAAATGTCAGCTTTCTTCAGGGGCTGGTGATGGTTCCCTGCCATTATTGTCTACTTGCTGCATCCTCCAAGCTTGGGCTAAAAAGGAGGTGAGAAATAGGCTTAGGACAGAGAACGAAACAAAAGTTCTCTATCACTGAAATGAATTAGAGGTGCAGGTTAGGGATGCAGAAGTCATTATGGGGCATCAGTCATGCGACAGAGTACAGGGCTGTTTATACTGATGACAATGAAATCCCTCTAAGAATCCGGATTAAAAAATATACTTAGAGTATTTTATGATATACCAAATGAATTTCAGATGGACTAAATATATGCTAAATATGTTTCATCTCAGAAAAATTAGGAATAGAAGTGGATACTTACCAACTTTTCTAAACTTTGAAACAAAAAAAAAAGAAAGCTAAAGGAATTTTTATGACTTCATTAAAAAAATATGTGACAAAAATATTTGTAACCAAGAGGAAGATAAAAACCTAAGAATATCCTTGTTATATAAAGAGTTAACATCTGCTACAGGAATGAAATGTTAAATGGGATAGAAAAAAGGATTCAGGAACAGACTCAAATAAGTGTGAGAATTTAGTGTATAATAAGGATGGCATTTAAATCTGTGGGATAAAATTGGAATATTCAATATGTATTGGAATAGTTGGCCAAGTATTTGGGACCAAAAATGGAAGCTCTTCATCACTCCTTAAACCAAAATAAACACAAATGGATTAAATATTTAAATTGAAATGCCTTGAGAAGCAGGATGATGTTGTAGGTAAGAGCATAGATTCTGGAGTTAGACAGCCTGGGCTTTTTGCCTACCTCTGCCAGTCATGAGCTATATGACCTTGGGCGAGTTACCGCAACTACTTTGTTCTTTAATTTTATAAAATGGGGATGATAATAGTACTTGCCTCACAGGGTTGTTGTGAGGATTATATGACATAATGTATGTAAAGGGCTTGGTATAGTGCCTGGAACAAGTGTTATTTAAGTGTTGCTATGCTGTCATCATCGTCATTATCATCATTAATGAAAAGGTAAAATCATAAAAGCACTAAAAGAGAGTATGGTAAATATTTTTTTAAGCTTAGGGGTGGAGGAAACATTTTTAATCATGACACAATGCCATACTTCATTAAGGAGAGATTTGATATTTAAAATCTCTGCACGTAAGGAAAGAATGACTGACCAGTGAGTGGGGTGCTGGAGGTCACAGTCTTCGTAGGGGCAGGCTGTGATGTGACAGCCATTCATGTAGTGCTTCCTGCACTGAAACTGGAAGATGATTAATAGAAGCCGGGTAAGTGACCTGGTGAGAGTTTATTTCAGTGTTTTCAATTTTGTCTTGGCCTTTCTACTTAGTTTCCTAGGGCTGCTGTAACAAATTACCACAAACTTGGTGTCTTCATACAACAGAAATTTATTCTCTCCATTCAGTTCTGAAGGCTAGAATCCAAAATCAAGATGTTGGATGTGTCATTGCTCCCTCTGAAGGCTTCTCCCGGCGTCTGGTGGTTCCTGGCATTCCTTGGCTTATGGCGGCATCATTCTGTCTCTGCTTCCCTCTTCACCCACTTCTTCACCTCCTCCTCTGTGTCTGTGTGTCCTCGCTGCTTTATAAGAACACTAGTCATTGGCTTTAGGGCCCACCTAATCTAGTATGGCTTCAACCTGTCTAATTATATTTGCAAAGACCCTGTTTCCAAATGAAGTCACAGTCTGGGGTTCTGTATGGACAGGAATTTGGAGGACACTATTCTACTCACCACAACCACCATGCTCCTTTTTAGGGAGAATGCAGTCCCCCCTCTTTCCATTGTCCCCTCATGTAGCCTACAGTGAGGGGAGATGTTGGACCAACTGTGAGATCCCAGAAAAAATCAAGTATTTTACTATTTTAGTGTGCTTCTTTTGTACATGTTAATTATTATTTTAATAGGCCATCACTTTCAAACCATGTTCATTCTTGAAATGTTTACAGAATGAGTATTTAAAATAAGTGGTGCATATTCACACATTTCCTTCTGTATTGTTACTTTCAGATTTAACTACACACGTGAGATTGTAATGTGAATTTATAGGCAGAGATAATGTTCCTTGTCCAAACAAAGAAAAAGCACAATTGAATGTTCTCCTGTGGAGTTTTATCACTGTGTATAATTAGGACCATAAGCCTGAGCTCACCTTCCTAAGTGTTCATGGTCCAGAGGAGCCTAATATCCTCAGCCACATCTCATGCCTGGATCAGAACGCATGTGCAAGGTGACACACTGCTTGCATGTCTGTTAGCCACACTTTCTGAAAGAGGTGTGTTCATTCAGCCTTTCTTTCAGGCACAGGTATTTAATGAGGCTGTGCTGTGTGCCAGGCTCTGCGTTAGACCCTGTGATATAAGCTGATGAAACATGGTCCTCTTCCTGAGGTACAAAGTAAGAATAAAGATGTGGGCAGCCTCTCTTGGAACCTTGCTACTCACAGTGTGGTCTGCAGACCATCAGCATCAGCATCACCTCCGGGCTTGTTAGAAATGCAGAATCTCAGTCCCAGATGGATCGACATCTCCATCCAGGATGGGTATCTGTCAAGCTCCTGGGTGATGCCAGTGCTGTTGGCCCGTGGGCACGGTCAAGCTGATTCTTTAGTGGATCCCCCATTACAGCAGTTGATGATTGAAGAGGCACTTTCTATGCTTCTAGGAAGCTGTCTTGAGACACGTTGTCTTATATAGATATGACAGATATGTAACCTGCTCTGGGGCTCAGCCCATCTGTCCGCACCCAAAGCATCTGGGATAGAATGTGTAAACAAATGAAAGCAAGATAGCCAAGAAGTGGACAAGTGGTGAGCGGACCTGGGTAGTTAGAAGGACAAGAGATACTTTCTGGGTACCCCGCATGCCTAATGCAGATGCATTAGCAGTTAATCGTTCAGCACTTAGGAAGAGCCAGGACCTGGTTGAGGAAGAGATGTGGGATCAGTGTTTCACTCTCGGGTAGAGGGAGTGTGAGACGTTGACAGGACGTGCTGGAAGGTAGGAGGCCCACCATCATGGAGCCCTGGAGAGGAGTTGGGCTGGAGCTGTGCCGACACTGCCAGAGGAGACTGGGTAAAATCTGTGAAGCTACAGGTGTGGGTCAGGTCATTCGGAGAGCACTCAGGATGAGGAGGAAGGAGCACTGAGCACAGTGCCCTGGGAAAGAAGGGCCCTCTGGGAGGCCTGAGAGGTAGTCAGCATGTCGTTCTGCAGAGTGACTCAGGATGGCTTACTTTGTTTTTTTAGAAGTGGAAGGATGAGCCCCGCCAGTGTGGCTTGGTTGATTGAGCGTTGTCCCATGCACCAGGAGGTCGCAGGTTCGATTTCCGGTCAGGGCACATGCCCTGATTGTGGGCTTGATCCCCAGGAGGGGGCGTGCACAAGGCAGCTGATCAATGTTTCTCTCTCATCAATGTTTCTCTCTCTCTCTCTCCCTTCCTCTCTCTGAAATCAATAAAAACATATTTTAAAGAGGAACGTGTAAGGATGATCTTCTAACAGGTCTCAAGAAGTTTGTCATTGTTGTTGATGAAGGTGATGGTTGCCTTCGTTTTTTATTGTTTGGTTGTTTCTAGCTTACCAGTTTCTTCTGTGCACATTTTTAAGGTCCTTAAAATCCTAGTGAGGGCCGTGATTAATGGGATGACTGATCGCAGCGGAGATGTCGCAACCGGCCTCAAAGGAAAGCTGCAGGAGTTATTTGGCAGAGTAACTTCAAGAGTGACAAATGACGGGGAAATCTGGAGGCTGTACGCCCAAGTATATGGGGATGGGCAGAGCGAGAAGCCTGAAGACAACGAAAAGGTGAGTCCTTCTTCACGCCTGGCTCTTGTTTGGAGATATGTCTAGTGGATCTGCTTTTTTCATGGTTGGAGAAAACGTTTAATGATTTGTAAGATAAGATTAATACGCTCCAGTTTTGATTCAGTCTTTAACATAAGCACTTTGAATTGTGGGCAGGTTAAGACTTGTAAGCATTCATCTTTTCTCTGTCCATGAATTTTTCTTATATAAATGTTCTCTGTTTCCTGCCAAAGGGTCTCTCTAAGCAGCTTCCCTACCTACCAGAGCTGTGGCAAACAGCTGGCTCATCATGTCTTCTGTACCCTTGCTGCAGGCTCATTGCTAAGGACTAAGGTAGATTGGGTACAAGGACAAAAGGGTGTTTAAATCTGCAATGGGGACTGTGAAAGGGAAAAAAGAGGAGGAATCGATAGGAATATGTATTGGAGAAGAGCTTGGTGGAGGTTGCCCTGCTGTCTCACGGGCACCACTTACACTCCAGTTGTGCCTTTGGCCTCCTATCTTAGACCTTGCAGGGGCCTCCGGAGTTTCCAAGTTGGGAACAATTGTGTTCTTCTCAAACATCCACAACAAATCAAATGTGGTCCCACGTGAGTTTGGAATTAGCCACAGTACAGCTCATCTGTGGGATCCATAGCCACTCTCTCCTCCCTCGGCCTACCCAGCCGGCTTCTCCCAGTGCCTGTCACCTGGAGAACACATACTCACACTTTCGCACCCACTTCTGCCGTCTGTCCTTCCCAGTCTCCTTGAATTCCCTGCTCCCTTGTCTATATGGAATTAAGGTTACTCTGAATTCTCTCATCTGTGACTTCTCCCTCAAGAATCAGGTTGTGAAAGAAGTGTCTTAAATTCTTGTGAGTTTTTTTGTTTTGTTTTTTACATGTCACTATTTTTATTGTTTGCTGACTTGTGAACTCAGAGTACCAGGATTTTGGTAGAAGTGTCAACTGAGGACTATCTAGATTAGAGAGAACCCAAATTGAATATTTATCTCAAAAATTTAAAAAGACAACAAATTATTTAAGTTAAATTAATGAAATATGTCAATGAATAAGAAATATGTAATTTTTCTAGAGTTTTTCTTTCAGTATAAAGATACATATCATGCACAATTGCACACATACATATATGGATGTACCAATATTAATATTAATTACCAAATACTAATTATTAAATACTAATACTAAGCTTATGCTGATTTTAAATTTCAGTTATAACTTTCAAGTTAATGGTTCAAATTATGTGAATTCCTACATCCTCTCTGTCTCCCCTCTTTTAGTGTTTTTTTTTTTTAATTTTCTTTAGTGATTAAGGTATTACTTATGTGTCCTTATCGTCCTCCCACCCCTCTGCTTCTTGTGAGTTTTCACACCTCTCAGTAATTCTGTAGTTTCACCAACTTCACACCTCCTTCTCTTAGCTGGTCTCTTAAGCTAATGGCTACGAATGCTAAGGAAGTGTGTATACTCTTTGTAGACCGCCAAATTGGGCATTTGTAAATTTCTGTTTGAAGGGAAGTGTCTTGGTCCAGTGTCATGTGACGTTTTTTCATGCTGATTGCTGTTGGATGAGCATCCGTGCCCCTTCTTTGATGAGAATGAGGGAGACTGTGCTGTGTCCCACAGGTGCTGGTTTTCAAGTTGCAGTTAGTTCCGTGCGACTTCCAGGGAACAGTTTGAAATGTGAATTCTGTTTGTTATTCTGAATTGTTGTTCTTTTTTCCTCAGGCGTTCAACTATCTCTCTAAGGCCTACAAGTGTGACACACAGTCCAGTGGCTGGGAGAAAGATATTGCATCATTTAAGGAACTGGTTCGGAGAGCCTTAGAACTTGCACATGGTATTGATGTAACGTTTGCCATCCATGGCATATTAGAATGTATTTTTACTGATAAGAGAAAGTAGTAGTTAAGAGTAAAGTGTCACTACAAATAGTTTCAAATTGTATTGAAATTGTTGTATTCAGCAAACATTTATAGACCAACTACTATGTAGTAGGCACTTGCGAGCAACAAGAAGACAGGATAGAGGCTTAAATTCCATTTGAATAAGTGACTGGTATTAGAAACTTTAGAGATATGAAAAACCCTTACAATGGTAGTTAACCTTCAGGTCACAGTCTTTTGCATTGATATATAGTATTAAGGATATCTGTTAACCTTTCCTGACTCATACATAGTCTTCCTTTATAGATGAAAATATTTATTCATAAAATATGTAGATTTCTGGAACTCAGAGCACTGTACAAAGAGCTGTTACATATATAAAAGAAATAAAAAGTATAACCAAATAGCCTTGAGAAATGTAATGGGTGATATTTGAGGGGAGAAGTAACCTTATATGTAAAGTTGTATACCTATGTGGTAAATATATTCCAGATAAAGGCTGTTTTTAATTATTTGCATTAATAATTTGGTGATGCATTTTTATATTTATACTAGTAGCCCAGTGCACAGATTCGTACACATTGAAAAGAAATTAATTAGAAGAAATATTTTAATATCACTATTCACCCTTTCTCTATAATAGAAGTGTCAGAGATGAAAGAAAATTAGTAAAATGTATATGAAAATAATATATAAATTGATTAATAAATAAACAATAACAACATGATATAACAACAGAGACATATAAAAACAACAAAAACATGATATAAAAACATTGATAAAAACAATGACTGATAGATTAAACTTAATCTAATATCTCCCTGTATACCACATTAAGAGTAAAAACACTTTCAGAGTGCTTGACTAATTTCCCTTATGATGAAGTATTTACAACTTTAACATCACACACTCTTCGAACTTGAGAGAAAGCAACATATAACTGACCATGTCCGAAAATGGGTCAGGTAGGAATATTCCTACTCTGTCTAGAGTTTGTCCTTGTGATTTATTAACAGTCATTGCAAATGCTGGCATCATGGGAAACTGTCTTTGAATCAATTTAAATGGGAGGCCAGTGTCAGATGCTGATTGTTGGTCTTCCGACACACCAGTATTCTGTTGCTGCTGCCGCTTTCTTTCAGCTTCTGAACGTCACCAAAAACAACCAAATTCACGATTGATAATGACAGATCTTAACATGCGTGTGTGATTGGCGCCAATGAGAGCTTTATATGCGCGAGTCAGCGTTTATTTTTAAATTGTCAGTGTGCATCATATGTACCGGCCGGTCGGGCGGGCGGACATATGGTCGGTCACTTAGCCTTTTATAGATATAGATTTGATTATGGGTCTTTGATGCCCTGGGATTACAGTTCAAACCACAATGTTAAGAACTGAATCACAAGGACTGTGAACTCATCCTAAAGTCCTCTAAATTCTTCTGCAACTGATAGTTACAGCAAATGGGGAGCTGCGGTTCCATCCCAAGTGCAGGCACATCGGTTGTTGATTATCAGTTCTCCCGGACGGGGGTGTAAACCCTGAGTGTGAAATCGCAGTAGGAACCGAGCTGTGAATCTCTCTCATGCCACTTCCTTGGGCTAGTATCATCAGCAGTGAGTCCTTGGGGAAGCCACACTGAGAGTATCATGTCTCTGATGTGTGTGTGTGTGTGTGTTTCAGAGGGTCTCTTCCCAATGATCTGCAATTCACCAAAATTTACCTATTTTTCTCAAAATTCTCTTTTTACCAATAAGTTATCCTTCTCAAAGAAAGACAAAGGGGAGGATTATGCTCATAATTATTATCCTTTTGCCAAATTAAAAACTTTCCATGAGAAATATTTCTCAAATCTGTTACTTTAAACTCTTAAGTAATTGTGAGGTTTTTTTTGTTTGTTTTTTTACCTGTGAATGATCAGCAGCAATTTTTATGGATGTTTCCCTGTTTTTTTCTTCCAGTGGCTGTGAAATGCAGTGAAAGCAAATCCAGTCCCCAGGAGGCTGTGCAGGTGCTTTCTTCAGCTCGGCTCAACTTACGGGGCCTGTCTTCTAAAGCAAAGGTGAGGCGGACGTGGGTTAACTCGGCTGTCCTACAGAGAAGGCTGTAGTATCTGCCGTGCTCTTAAATCTTCCTTTACATCAGGGCTAATTTTAGGCCCACATTACATTTTTTATATTAGTTCCCAGGTAGTTAGTTACTTGTACTGATGAAGATTTTATTGGCCCAATGGCTAGACCACCCTAAATGTGGCTTAGTTAGGGCTCTTAGAAATTAATACTTACAGTCCAGCCCTTAATGCTTTCTGTAAATTAAATTCCCTTAATGCTTTCTCTATATTAAATTAAAACAATGCTCTTCTTTTATTATCACTTTTCCCAAAGTGCGGCATATATGCACTGGTAGCACTTGAGTAACCTTAGGATTTTAATATATATTTATTTCAATGCATATTAGAAAAAGTATAACTGGCTTACACATCAGACTTACAGTTTCACGAAGATTATTTAGCCTATTTCTCATTTACAGTAATGCTACTAGTAAAATGTTTCCTTTGAAAAAAGACTTACTATGTGAAAATTAATTTAGAGAAAAAATAGTAAGTAGGTTGTATGTGGATTTGACAAACATTGTTAAGGTAGACAAGTGACTCAGGTTTGGCAACCTGTGGGCAGTGCTGGGAGGTGAGGAGCCTGCCAATCACGAGCTCCTGGCCCAGCAGGCACTAGAAGGGCAGCTGCGGAACCGGGGGACGTGCTGACGCACATAGGCTGCAGTGTGCTGCCCAAGGCAGTTCCTTTTACAGGAGGGGGTGCATTCATTTTTATTTTATTTTTGCTGGGTCTTTTGTTTTTACCAAATCTTGATCATCTTTGTGACCTCTCAGTCCTAAACTGTAATTATTTTCAAGTAATTAGCATAAAGGATCTGATTTATATGAATGTGAATTAAAATATATTTTTTGTTTGTGTACACAGTGAATAGGGTTGTTTTGTTTGGATGAATAATATCCCTTCATCCAAAAACCATCCTGTGACACTGAACTTACTAATCATATTCACGCAGCCATTATGAAGGGCAGCACTCATTTGAATTTACAAGTTCAGGCCTGTTGTGCTTCTTCCATTCATCCCTTAACTGTTGCAGCTCATACTTTTCCAGGGTGGTGAGCAGCACAAACACTGCCCTTGCTGCTATAATGTTGCGGTATTATTATGCAAAGGAGTTTTAGTTCTGTACTCTGTCTATATTATTTTAAAGAGATTTTCGTTGTTTTGATAGTTCTGCTTTGTTCTTTATGCTGCAGCAACTTTTTACAGATGTGGCCAGTGGAGAAATTTCCGGGGATTTAGCTGACGAAATAGCAGCTATGGACACCCTAGTACTAGACCTCCAAGACCTAAGCAACCAGTTTCGAAATCGGTACTGACTATCCTGGGAGCGGTTCTGGAAAAGGTGCTTTCGCCTTTGGGATGTTCTCTTACACCTGTGGATCTGAGATTGATTTTTACATAAAGTTCTCTTTTGTGGCTAACATTCTTGTTTTTGTGATTATTCCAATATTTGAATTTCCTGAAGTACATTAAGTGAAAAGTCTCCTATTTTCCTTAGCTTAGGTGAATTCAGTATTTTTTATTATTCTTGAGGTATTTCAGCAAAAAGCAAAAAAATTATAATTTTCTTTTTTAACATAGGGATTACTCTCAGCCTAAAATGAATTAGATCATTCTTTGGAAAAACTTGGTCTAAACAGGAAAAAAAAAAAAAAAATCACACACTACAAGTTTGTGGAATCATTAGATTGTCTGCTTTATTATCCAAAAGTGATAGAAGAGTAGATTTGGTGATGGAAACCTTTACACTTCTTGAGATTTTGTATGTGTGTCAGAAAAATTTATGTTTGGCTGAATTAGAAATGTGGGCATGGTTTATCTTCTAAATCCAGAAAATGCAAGAAAAAAATGACATAAGTCAACTTTTGTCTCAATCATTAGCCACTAGTAAACCAGGCTGACCCTCCTTGGGTATACCGCCAACCCTGAAGATGGTTGTTTAGTAAGGGTATTATGAGTGAAGACAGCTATAAATGGTGCCATATTACAAAAATGCCAAAGTAAAATGCTTTCTTAGTAATGTCTATGGAAACAAGTATTGAAGGCAGCAGCTGAGCTTAATAATCTTACTAGAAAAGTCATAGTGAGGAATTCTAAGTCCTGGCTCGGGCTGTTGAATTCTGGGTACCATGCATAAGTCATTTGACCCTTGCTTTTTTCTATGTTCTTTTTTATAAAATGTGAATAATTTCTATTCTTTGCATCTTTGTGAGTTTTAGCTGCCTTTGGGCATTTAAAAAAATCCATAATCCATAAATATAAGTATCCTGAACATTAAAAAAACAGTCTTTAAAAACTTTCATCAACCAGTTTTGGTTGTGAGTGTTTACAGTGCTTCCATTCCTTCACCACCTGCTTCTCTTTTCTATCCTCATACTAGCCTAAAAAAAGTCGACGTTTGTCCCAAAGCAGTATCTCTTACAGGAGACATAATAATTATGAGAAAGGCCACGAAAATGGGTAGTAGCATGAGTTATCATTACATGTTGACTCAATCTTTTATGGAAGCCATTGGGGAATAGGTGGGTAAGTGGATGGATGGATGGATGGAGCGAAGTTTTAAGGTGAACTCTTTATCAGTACCTAGTTGGGAACCCCAATAGAAAACAGATAAATACTAAAAAGTGAAAAAAGTTCAGGAAACAGGTGATTGAAGAGGAGCTCCCAGGTTTTAATTTTTAGTTCTCAGTTTATGTACCTTTGGGTTCAAGGTAGAAAGTCATCTGTGAGGATGAGTTGTCACAAACCAAGTCACAAAAGGGTTGTCCTCTTCCAGTCCTGTTCTCAGATTCTAGGCTGGACCAAAGTCTCCAGGATGCGGACGGCCATGTACTCTCTTTTATCTCAAAATGATCTCACAAAGGAGAGACCGATTAGATGTCTTCTTTTTAACACATAAACCTATTAGTTATCTTTAATAATCTTATGTGAATGGTTAACAAAATGGAGGAAAATGTGTGGGGAGGTACTATGGTAAAGTAGGAGAAGCTTTGGTTTTTATCAAAACCTTGTCTCTACCACCTCATAAAACTTAGCACTCAGGTGCTTGATTTCGTTGTCTGTAGAATGAGTGTGGTGATAATAGTACCTTCCATCAGGTTCTGAATATGGCTTACAGCACTTCACCCAGTGTCCAGTCAGTAACTCCATGTCTGTGTACACAGCGATGTTTCACTTACTGTAGGGTCTGTGCTGCTTCATGTTGCTATATTATGATTTAAATATATGCCATTTCCAAATGCCTTATTTTTTATACGTTTCAACTTTCGTTTTCTAGTAGTAATACTTTTGTTTTCAAAATTACCTTTTTGCTTTGTCAACTAAGACATAGATGTGATGTGATTCTCTAGTCTTTTTTTTTTTTTTTTTCAGAGAGAAAGGGAGAGGGAAAGAGAGATAGAAACATCAATGATGAGAGAGATTCATTGATTGGCTGCCTCCTGAACACCCCCCACTGGCTGATGCTCTATCCACTGAACCAAACCAGTTAGGGCTGATTCTCTAGTCTCTATGATATTCCTAGCATGAATAATAATGCTAATAACAGATGGCCAAGAGGCATATGAAAAAATCAAAGTCACTGACCACCAGAGAGATGCAAATTAAAACAACAATGACGTATCCCTTCACACTTGTCAGAATGGCTACCATCAACAATTCAACAAATGACAAGTCTGGAAGGATATGGAGAAAAGGGAATCCTAGTACACTGCTGGTGGGAATGTAGACTAGTGCAGCCATTATGGAAAACAGTATGTAGTTTCCTCAAAAAATTAAATATGGAACTTCCATTTGACCCAGTGATCCCTCTTTAGGAATATATCCTAAGAAACCTGAAACACCAATTAGAAAGAATGTATGCACCCCTGTGTTCATAGCAGGACAATTTACAATAGCTAAGATCTGGAAAGCTGTAGTACATTTATACCATAGAATACTATGCAGCAGTAAAAAAGAAGAATCTCTTACCCTTTGAGATAGCATGGAGGGACTTGGAGAGTATCATGCTAAGTGAAATAAGTCAGAGAAAGACAAGTATCACATGATCTCACTCATATATGGAATCTAATTAACAAAATAAACTGATGAATGGAGTGGATCCAGAGACATGGAAGCATGGAACAGAGTGCGGAACCTTGGAGGGAAGGTGGGGGGACGGTGGGTGGGTGAGAGGTAATCAACCAAAGAGGTTGCATATATGCATAACCCATGGACACAGTGGGGTAGTGAGGGCCTGGGGTGGGCTAGAGCGGGTGGATGGGGGGAAAAGGGGACATATGTAATACTTTCAACAATAAAGATTTAAAATAATAATAATGCTAATAGGTACACATCACTGAGTTCTCACAGTGTACTAGTAGGTCTGTGATATCACCAGGAAACTAAAGATCACAAACTTCAGAAAGAGAAAGAGAATTCAAAGACTGCAAATGCCTGCGTTCTTTCTACTTGCTCTGTTGGGGCTAGAAAAGCTTCTGACAGTCAGCTGTCAGTCTTCTCACAGGGGGATACCTGGGAAATTTTCCCATCATTGTTTATAAGGTTCTTCAAGGAGAGAAATTCTGGGAGGTCTCAGTTAAGATTATTTAAGTCTTTTTAAAATCAATAAATTCTTGGTTAGCCTTTTTTGAAGAAGTAGCATAGTAAATGGAGTCCCTAGCTACAAAGGAGTTGAAATCCTAATGGAATAAGAAACCCCTTCCTCTACACCAGTGGTTCTCAACCTTCTGGCCCTTTAAATACAGTTCCTCATGTTGTGACCCAACCATAAAATTATTTTCGTTGCTACTTCATAACTGTAATGTTGCTACTGTTATGAATCGTAATGTAAATATCTGATATGCAGGATGGTCTTAGGCGACCCCTGAGAAAGGGTCATTCGACTGCCAAAGGGGTCGCAAGCCACAGGTTGAGAACCGCTGCTCTACACCCAAACTCAAGAGAGTGGTCCTGAGTCTGGGAAGCAGAACCATGGGTGTGTTTTGAGGGGGAGGAGGGTATTGGCGGGCTGGGGTGTGCCAGGGTGGTGGGGTTCAGAATTATAGAATCCCAGAAAGAATCCGGGTTCTCATTGAGGCGTGGGGAGCTGGGCCTTGCCTCACACGGAGGCTCAGATGGCAGTGAGGCCCAGCATTGGCAGCACTGACTTGTTTGATTGCATATCCAGGCTCTTCTCTTGGTGCTGTTCTTGTTTCTGTTGGACATGCTGTCAGTGTGCTCTTCAGAAGCAGAAATGGAGAGAAGAAATGCTATCCAGTACGTGTAGTAAACCCACCTACTTTCCAGACCCCACTCGAAAACTGTGACATAAGCAGAGGTATGGCTAGTTTGGGCTATTTGTAACCATTTTCCCAAATCCTGGTAAATCTATTACATTTACCATCTGGGCGAGTCTGAATAAAAGTGTTCTTTTTTCCATTTCTGTTTTTATAACATCCACATCCATCTAAACCCCTGTTTAGATAAGGGGACTCGACTTTACTGGCCAAGAGTGAGGAATAAAACCTGTTAAGTGGACGCAGCACACTTCCTTTCTGCTGTTCACTCAACGGCCCCAGAGTGAAATGGCAAAGAGCCTCTATTCAGTGGTGGGCGCCACGCTGTGGTGACACAGATGGATTTTTCACAACGTGCACAAGTGCTTATAAATAGATAGGTTTCAATCAACAAGCAGCTTATTCAGGCATGTGCTCAAATATAGTAGCTGCATTCATGAGACAGCCATTTCCACTAATCCCAAGACTATATCTTAATAAAAGAGTAATCCCTTAGGGGCTAGGGTAGTGCTGACTTGCTTTCAACTCTCGTAGTCTTTCACAGACCACGGCCTACGAATAATTGCAGCTGCATTAGGTTTTCACCAAGTGAACTGTAAAGCTGAGCTTATCTTGAAATGTTTTCTGTCCTTATTTTTATAAATTGCAGTGGCTTCACGGACAAAGAGGTACTTTTTACTCTAGACGTTGCAGCTTGCGGCAAAGCCAGTTTAGAAACCCATTCCGTGTGCGTTTGTGTGCGTGCGTGTGCACCGTGGGTGTGTGTGCTCGTTGGTTTGTCATAAAGCAGCTTCCCTTTCCCTTGGTTAATAATAAAGACTTTGAGCAGGTTTTGTTTTTTTCCTTTGACTTTAGGATCAATAACAAGTGAATGTCCATTTTGAGACGATTTACAAACTCCTGCTAGAGAGGCCGGGCTTTTTACCAGGCCCTTTTCTTCCTTGTGCTTGGCTTTGTTCAACAAGGTCTTACTCCTCCTCCCACATTGTTCGGAGCTAGCTGTAATCAATTCACTTAGCACAGCACTGAAATGTGTCCCTTGCCAGTGATGTCAGACCTGCCTTCCTTTTTATTATTCTGACTTCTTATGAACTGCGGTGACCCGTGAGTCAACCACACCATCTCTCGGCCCTGCGCCAACATGGTGATCTATGAAGGGGACTCCTGCCAAGGGCTTCGAGGCGGAGAGCTATGTTAAAGCGGTCTTCTGAACGGTGAGCATCAGCCATTTTTGAACCTTTTGTGGTGTTATTGCCAGGAAGGGGTGTGTGCTTGTGTGGGTAACTCATGTTACTGTTAGGGAGCTAACCCGGGCACTGCTCACTTTTTGCAGACCAAGGGCTCAGATGCATGTCAGTATCTATAGGCAGACAGAACTTACGACACAGTGCCGTTCACAGAAGACACGTGTTTCTTGAGGACTCTATTACTGAGGGGCTCGAGGATGTCCTTAACCCCGCCATAGCCTGTCAGCGATCCATGCGACAGAGATGTTATAACAAGATCCGGGAGGAAGATGCTTGCAGCAGAAAATAAAAAGGTTGAATAGGAGCATAGGTAAGAGCGTCCTAGAAACCGCTGGGTAATCAGCATGAACACAGTCTTTTCTGTTCCCCAAGCAGGAGCTTGATGGCCTTCAGTGCTGCTGGGCCATTGCCAGCGCGTGATTCTCGGTGCTTTCATCCTGTAGCACCTCTCCCTGTTTCTGGGCTGAGTGCGGGTCAGGGAAGGCATGAAGGAAAGACTGTGATGGATTTTTATGAAGTGAAAGGGAAAGAAAACCAACTTCCTGTCATCAGAATGTCTCAGGTTAGTGCTAGGAAAAGGAAAGAAAGGATGAAAAGGAAGATGAGGTGGGAAAATGATGAAATGGGAATTGATGGATTGGAGTGAACTCGGGGTTAGAAGACCTGGATTTAAGTCCCACTTCCTAGCCATGACTACACCTGAGCCCTGAGCCTCTGTGGGCCTCACATTCCTCAACTGTAAATGCAAATAGCCACCCTACTGGCCAGATAGAATTGCTGTGGGGGTCATAGCAGATGATGTGTATGAAGTGTTCTGTGAGCAACTGTGCACAGTTAGCTCCTGTTACGATCAGGAGGAAGGGGCATGTGGAGGGTCTTTGGGCCCCGGGACTGGTGGAGTCCCTGATGGGGGCGTCCAGCAACGTGGCTCTGGTTTTCCTAATGCCCGTGGGGTCGGAACCCTGGGGTTTGAGAAACAGCGCTGCAGATGTTTCTCTCGGCTCCTGTGTCCCTTCACTGCTCGACTTACTGAATCAGTTGGGCCTATAGGATGTCTGGTGCCAGGGTTGATAAAAGCCATCTTGGTATTTTTACATCTGTTTGCCAAAAAAAAAAAACATGCTTATGCCTGTTTATGCTAGTTCTTTCCCCCCCACCCCAAAAAAATATTGGTATCAGCAGCAGCACTAGGGGGGCTCCACACACTAAGTAGATTCCCCCGACCATAACCAGCAGGACACAGGTTATTGTCTGGGTAGGTAGGCCCTGCTCAATGTTCATCTTTCCCCTTCACTAAGTTACACAAGCCATTGTCAAAAAGGTAGAAAATACAAATAAGCAAGAAGAAAAAATTAAATCACCCCAGACTCCACTGCTGTAGAAGATAACCATGTTAACATTTTCCTGCATACCCTTCTAGACTAGGATGTATATGCCAAAGAGAGAGAGAGAGAGAGAGAGAGAGAGAGAGAGAGAGAGAAGAGAAGAGAAGGGGAGGGGAGGGGAGGGGAGGGGAGGGGAGGGGAGGGGAGGGGAGGGGAGGGGAGGGGAGGGGAGGGGAGGGGAGGGGAGGGGAGGGGAGGGGAGGGGAGGGGAGGGGAGGGGAGGGGAGGGGAGGGGAGGGGAGGGGAGGAGAGGCTTTAAAAAAAAACCCCACAACCCAAATTAAAGCTTTCTAATAAAGCAATGGATGTAGGCCCTGTCTTTAACCTGGTGGGGCTCATAACCACATACCATATATGGAGACCCACATACCATATACCTAAATAATGAAGCTATAAATCAAGCTGAGACACTGTTCAATAAGATTTGCTTTACGCTTTGATCTGGACAAATACTCCTTTCTACTGACTTGGGAGGCCGTATTTTAATTCAGGACCCTCAGCCCTGAGAATTCCAGACTGGGAGAGGGCGGTGCAGGGAGATCGGCCACCTGCAGTCCACCCCGCTCTGCAGGGGCCTCGCGTGCCCACGCGTGCACACTGCAGCCAAGTCTCAGTCACCAGCCACCCCTCTGGCCTGGGAGGACACAGACCAGAGGCCACTCTCTCCTCAGGAATGTGGGCCAGGGAAGAGGGCCCCGCAGCCCCGCGGTGCAGGCCTGGGCCTTTGGGCATCACAATGAGATGGCCACGTACTCCACAGAATGGCTAGGATGGAAAGGATTGCATGCAAGTGCCGGTGAGGCTGTGGAGGAACAGCACTCTAAACATTGCCGATAGGAATATAAATGGACGTAAACATTGGAAAACGTACCCTAGGACCCAGCAGTGTTACCGCCAGGTGAACACACAGGTACAGATGCAGGCTCGCTGCACCCAAACCCTCCTACGAGAGTGTCTAGAGCAGCATCAATCCACATGTCTCCCCGCAGGAAATGGGTAGATAGGGTGGGACAGCCGTGCAAGGAGGATGCGCAGCAACAATGACCGCTGCAGCCGCCACAGCCACAACAGCAGTGAATCTCAAAACAGCTTGCTGAGCAGAGGAAGCCAGACATTGGAAAAAATGTACCCTGTCCCAGCCGGTTTGGCTCAGTGGATAGAGTGTTGGCCTCCCGACTGATGGGTCCCAGGTTTGATTCCAGTCAAGGGCACAGACCTCAGTTGCAGGCTCCTTCCTGGCCTGGGCCCTGGTCGGGGCTTGTGCAGAAGGCAACCAATCGATGTGTTTCTCTCACATCAATATTTCTCTCTGTCTTTCCCTCTCTCTCTTCCACTCTCTCTAAAAATCAATGGAAAAATATCCTTGGGTGAGGATTAAAAAAAAAAAAGTACTCTGTATGTATCCATACATATAACACAAAGTTCAGAAAGCAGATGAAATCAAACCACATTACTTTGTGATGCGGGCTTGGGTGTTGACACCGTAGGTAAAGCAAGGAAGTGCTTACCACAGACAAGAGGACAGTGGTTCTCTCGGAGTGCACAGAGGTGATGCGGGGGGTGGGGGGGGGTGGGCCTCTGCATCCTTTATTAACTCGGTCATGGTAAACACTGTGCTTTTGCCAAGTCATCAAGCTCTAAATTCTGTTCTGCACGTTTTTCTGAATGTGTGTTACATTTCACAGTAAAAAACATTCAACTATCAGGAGCGATGTAGCCGCTTTTACCGTGAGCCGAGCCTGCTTTCCCCATCCCGGGTTTCAGCGTTTCTACCTCTGGGCATCTCCTTCTGGAGGAGACCCGACTCCTCAAGGAATTTTCCTTGCAAATCATAAAGTTGATTTTTGAGCAAGCGTACTGCATCGAAGCGTACTGCACGCGAAGCTCTGCATTGCAAATTCGAACTTAACCCCGTGTCACTTTAACTCTCCCTCCGCCTTCCTCTTTAGCAAACACCTCTTTAAGCAAAGCATAACGTGTTACATACAGCTCTAGCACAAAAATGTGGGTAATGTGACATGAGCCTCTAAGCCTTGTTGGCTTTTGTCTAGCACAGTTACGATCCCGTGCCTCTCCACGTGGCCGCGCTGACCTAAGGGAACCTGGCCAGCGTGGAGTCATTGATAGAGTGTGGCCATCTTGGTGACCAAAGCCAGCTTCTCACATTTCTTCTCGGAAAGCATGGTGTTGACATGTTTAATATCCTGTGGCATTTCCTCTGGGCTCAATAGTTTGATGGAAAAAGTCCCTGCTGATGTCTGATGGCCAAGTTGACTAGCAAGGCCTCGAGCCCCTCCATCTCACAGCTCTGGCTGGGCCCTGATTTCCCTCGAGGCTGTAATAGGAATCCCCATAGTCGAATCTTGGCAGGATCCCCATACCACCCCTTTGAGGGGGAGCATTTGTGTGCGCCTGGATGGTTTCTGAACAAATAAAGGTGAAATTTCACCCACAACTTCATAGGGAATGATAAATCAAAATCCAGACCACTACAAAAAAGAAAATGATAACCCAGGGTTTTAAGCTTTTCTGGAAGAAATCCAAAAACATATTTCAAGGGAATGTCTCAGGGAAACCCTAAATAAGCTGGTGACCTGCAGATCAAAGACACTGGATTTTATTAGTCGTCTCCTGACCTGGCCGATCGCACTGTCCTCCAATAACTGTTGAATTCGTCCAGATAAACCCGCCTGCTCTTCCCTTTCTTCCTTTGAGAATCACAAGAAGCACAAATCATCCCTGACAGCACTTGGTCTCTCGTCTTCAGGAATGTAGCTGGTACATTCTTTATGTGAAAGCGGCATTCCTAGGAAGGGGTCTGAACCAGACAGAACGAAGCATATCCTGTTTCATCCGCACAGAACAAAAGAGTGCCTTTCCTTTCCCAGAGCCTGCACGCGGCCGAGGACTTGAATGAGCACAGACTGGCTGCGCTCAGCCCTGAGGACGGAGGCACGGCTGGCCCAGCCAGGGCCCACATGGTAAGGGTTTCACTGTCGCTCCTCCTCGGCTGTTCTCACACAACAGAATCCCGACTTGTGAAGGGGCCAGTGACAACACAGGGTTATTTATCCTTGTCTGTGACATTCCACCAAAATAAGCTGCTTCCTGCACTGATCTCAAGTTCTGTAGGTTCATTTGCCACATAATCGTTAAAATGTGATGAGCTTTGCATAAGTTGGTGTTCTGATTTAGTGAACTGTAGGTGGCTCTGAGGCGGCCCAGTGATCTTTGCCTCCTGACATTTATTCTTGGCATTCTGCCATCTCCTTCCCTCAAACAATGTGTTTCTAACCAGTAAAATGTTGGCCACATTGACGGATGTCACGTCCATGGTTACGTCACCTAAGACAGAGGCACTGTCTTACTAGCAGACTCTCTCCTTTGCTGATTCTGCTGAATCAGGCGGTCACATGGCTGTCCGCATGGTCAGGGACTTGAGGGTGGCCTGGGGCCAACCATCAGCAAAGCCAGGAAGGAAGAAAGGAAGGAAGGAAGGAAGGAAGGAAGGAAGGAAGGAAGGAAGGAAGGAAGGGAGGGAGGGAGGGAGGGAGGGAGGGAGGGAGGGAGGGAGGGAGGGAGGGAGGGAGGGAGGGAGGGAGGGAGGATCGATCTGAGGAAGGTCCCTTGGTCTAACAACCCTCAGGAAACTGAATTCTGACAAAAACACTTTTGCTTGGAAGCAAGTCCTTCCTCAGTCACACCTTCGGATGAGACCTTTCCCCTCGCCAGCTCCTTGATTCCAGTTTGGTGAGGACCTGGCTCAGCTGTCCCTGGACTTCCGTCTCACAAAGACTGTGACATAACATATGTGTGCTTCAAGTGGCGAGGTTTGCCTTAGCAACGTGTTATACCGCAATAGGTAACTGAGTAGATCTCACCTGTCATTTTTTTTTTTAACATAAATCCATAGTATTCACTAATAATTACAAATATGTCTTCTTTGGAAAACATTTCCACTGTTATTCCTAAGGTGGTAGACTGACATACAGATTAAACTCAAATGCTTTCACTGTCTACCATACGCTGTCACAATCTGTCATTTCCATAGTTGTTTTTGAGCTAATAGAGTGTATGTATGAGGGTTAGCAGTAAGAAGCCCCTGTGGTCTAAAATGTGGCTGTAGGCCTGGCCAGTGTGGTTCAGTAGTTGAGCATCAACCTATGAACCAGGGGGTCATGGTTTGATTCACGGTTCGATTCCCAGTCAGGGCACATGCCCAGGTTGTGGGCTTGATCCCCACTAGGGGGTGTGCAGGAGGCAGGTGATCTTATTGATGTTTCTCTTCCTTTCAGAAATCAATATATATATATTTTAAGTGGTTGTAGTTAGTTATGTCACTCCTTTGCTTAAAGACCTTCTGGAGTTCTCCATGACATACAAACTTTGTGACATTTATAATGTGACCCAAACCATATTCCCATGCCATCTCCCCATTCCACGCCTCCCTGCCAGCCCCTCCTGCTGTGGCCTGTCCCTCCCACATCTGCGTCTTCTCTCCTGCTGCCCTTCACAGTACTGTTCCCCCCGCCCCCCGCCCCACCTCCTCATGCCCTGCCAGTGAGAGCCTAGCTCCTCCATGAGGTTTCTTCCTGATCCCACGTCTGCCCCTCAGCCCGGTGCTGTCTCCCGCTTTACACCCCACACCACTGGCCTTCCCTGGCGTACTTGTCAGGTGCCCACGTCATCCTGGCTTGCTTTCTGCCTTCCGATTCCGCCTCTGATCTCCCACGTGAGACCAGGCGCTCCACGCGCAGAGGCTGGCCATCATTCTCTGTCCTTCCTGCACCTGGAACATCACCTGGGCGTATGAGGAGGTGGTCACATGACTGTGGAACTGAATGTAATAAAGGGCAGGTCGGCATGGGCGCAGCGTCTCCCCGAGCCTGCCAATGGGAGTCCCACTGAGGAAGGACTCTGGGAAGAAGGTGCGCCCTCTCCCTTCACGAGGAGCCCCCAGGCTCATCAGGCGATTAAAGTCTCTGAGAAGCCCTGCAGTAAAGGAACGGGCACCCCAGCTGCCAGCTCTGCGCTCCGCTGTGGTTGGGCTGGAGGTTTGGAAGCAGCCTAGACACATGGCTACAGGGTCTGCCGTTTAGAGCTCACCTCCCAGTGGATGCCATTTCCTGGTTTTTTACTTGGTAAGTCTGTGAGTTTATTATCTTAAATCATCTATATTCATGCCTCTCAATTAGTCACAGGTGATTCCAGAACGATCTCAATTAATGATACTCAACACCTAAACACGGCACGTCCTACTGTGGGAACTAAGCCACCGTCCTGTGTCTAGAACCATGTTCGAGAACTAGTTTGACTTGACCCTTGTCCTCAAGGGGCTTTCTGCTCAGAGTTGCAGAGATAAATAGTATTGAAACATTACAGATATTAGAGACTCACTTTTTACCAGCCTTTGCCGGGGTCGATCCTAATGAATGGGTGTTAATACGTGTTAATAAGCGGTCAGGCGCTCTGCTAGGTGCTCGGGGTATGGAACTGGAAGAGAAGCTGTTCCTGCTCTAGGGGAACGTAAGCAGGCTCTCTTCATGCAGTTCTGGGGTGCTCACACCCTGTCTGCTCCAGTGCTTCTGCAGGAGGGCGAGGCGCCGGCGGAGGAGAAGGAAGGCCTAGCATGAGAGCTTGTTGAAAGATGCCACAAGACGACTCTGGGAATAAAGGTGGATAAAGAAAGTTCGTTTCAACAAGATTTGTGTTTTTAGCACTCCCTCTCTGCCAGCAGCTCGGGCCCCAGGTCCCAAGGGCCCTGAGGTGAATGAGGCGCACGCCCTTCCTCCCAGGCCCTCAGCCAGGTGGTGGGGCAGGGGCAGGTGAGGCTCACAGGACTGATTATGGGAGCAAAGAATCCAAGGCCTGCTTTGTCAATTGCCAGCGTACCAGTGGTTCTCAACCTTCTTAATGCCGTGACCCTTTAATACAGTTCCTCATGTTGTGGTGACCCCCAACCATAAAATTTTTGTTGCTACTTCATAACTGTAATTTTGCTACTGTTATAAATCATAATGTAAATATCTGATATGCAGGATGTATTTTTATTGTTCGCGACCCACAGGTTGAGAACCGCTGGGACCATACCTTCAATTTTAATTAAAACACTCCTTTCTTGCCTCTACTCCTTTTTTTTTTTCTTTAAAGAGCAAACATCATTCCTCTGAATGTTAAGCTCATGGACTAAAGACACTGAACATAAGATTTTCCATCTGGTCCCTGGTCCCCTCCTCCAGCCTTAAACACTGCCCCTCCCTCCTGTCTCCTCCGGCTCTGCTTCCCTGGGGGTCATGAAAGGGCTTGTCTCCTTCTGTGGTCTCGGTAACTCTTCCTAGGGTCACCTGGAGGGCCCACAGGGAAGCCACAGCAGCAGCTACCACTCTGTGCTCGTCGAGGCTGCAGCCAGAGAGACCAATGGCGGTTCTGGCTGTCACTCACCTGTGGCGTGTCCTGGCACACGCCCCTAAGGCTCTGTGCGTGGTTACCTGTCTCTGAAGTG
Source organism: Myotis lucifugus (assembly GCF_000147115.1). Taxonomy (NCBI): domain Eukaryota; kingdom Metazoa; phylum Chordata; class Mammalia; order Chiroptera; family Vespertilionidae; genus Myotis; species Myotis lucifugus. Next base: position 2,566,914 of record NW_005871182.1, read on the forward strand.
GGTAAAAATACAGTTCATGGAGTTGGTACGAATGAGTGCTTATGTGCATAAGGCTCTACAGTACTAGGTGCCTAATGAATCCTACTCCTCTCCCTCTTGTTCTTTAAATCAACGAAGTCACACATGTTCCGAGGGTATGAGAAGCACGTTTCATCTCTGTTCAGGAGTTTAGCCACCAGGGCCATTTGTTGTAGCTTTTAAAGCCGGATTTTTCTACGATGCCCCTGGTTAGAACTAGGCTCTCTCCTGCTACGTGCACGCGTTGTACCTAGTGGCCCATTATTCCCTTCGGCTTGAGAAAACGTGCGTGTTGGGTGTGTGCCTGGAACAGGTGATTTGGACAGTTTTGTTCCATTCCACCTTCTCGTTTTCTCCAGGTTTCCTTGAGGAACACAAGGGAGCTGGGAGTTGATGTTGGCACGCAGGACTCGGAAAGAGCCCATAAAAATGGGTGGGACCCCTATTCAGTGATGGAGGAGATGTGAGTGTTTTTGGCTTAAAAATCCATTTTCCTTTGCTATTGTACTCAAGCCAAGGAAGCGCCAATGACTTCAGGTCTTTCCCGGAGCCATTAACTCACCTGGAATGCCTTTCCTCCTTCCTGGAGTCCTGACCCAGTAACTTTTTAAAAAAAAAAAATTCAAAAAACCTTTACCAAGGGCCGGCCGTGGACATACACGGTCCTAGGGACAGAGCCACAAGGCAGGCGCAGAGGCGATGGAGAGGCAGCACGCATGCACTCACACCCGTCACGCCCTGTCTGAGTTCGGTGCATCTGGCCTCGGGGGCTCTCAGTACAGGGAAAGCGCCCTGGGCCCCAATAACTCAGAGAAGGGGAGTGAGTGGGCCCAGGCCCCACAGACGGAGAGGGGAATCAGCAGGACCAGGATGGTGGTGGGGCGGGGGCCAGGTGGGCAGAACTGAAAGAAGAAACGCAGTCGGCAGGGATGCCATGTGGAGGAGGGGAGAGAAACCCAGCAAGTGGGGTAGGCAAGGGCCCTCCCTCCTCACGCATCTCTGCAGTCTGACCTCTCTTGGATCCTTTTAGCCGCAGGCTGTGAGCTGCTATCACTCCATTTGGAGAAGGATCCAGCGTCAGGCCTGGAACTGGGGGTACAAACAAAAGCAGGGAGTTTGCAGCCCGGTGCTGGGGTTCCCAGTCAGACTCCGGGAGTTTGAGATCGCGCACTGCCCAGCACTAGGGATGCAGTAGCTCCACCTGGGAGCCTCTGGGTACTGAGTGAGTCGTGAGCAGTCGGAAGGGGAGGGGGAGGGGGAGGAGGAGGCCAGCACTCCAGTTTCTCAGGCACTGTGCTCAGTGCTTCATGTACGAGAGGACCAAGTACATAACCAGGGGTGTGCTGGGGCAGCTCAGCCCGCCATAAGGGCTAATGACACACAGTTCTCAACTTGACATTCAGTGACACTGGTACTTTGAAATCAGCCACGGTGGGAATGTTTACACCACAGAAATTGGCAAAGGCTAAAGAACCCAGGTATTTTCCTGTCTAGAAAGCCAATTGTTAAGCATTTACTGGAAAACAACTGTGTGTTTGTTTTTATATATTCTCATTTAATTTTATCTTCATAGTAAGCCAGGATTTTAGGCATGAAGTAACAGCCTTCACATCACTTTTATATATGTTATGTCACTCTCACAATAACCCCATGAGAATTGGTAGGGCAGGTATCATTACCCCCATTTTATTATTCATTATTATTATTACTAGGGGCCCAGTGCACAAAAATTTGTGCACTCGGGGGGTCCCTCAGCCCAGCCTATGCCCTCTTGCAGTGTGGGACCCCTCGGAGGATGTCCACCCCAGTGGGGACCCTCACCCCATGGAGGTTTGGCCAGCCTGGGTGAGGGGCTGATGGCTGTTTGCAGGCTGGCCACACCCCCTTTAAGGTGGGGGGTCCCCACTGGGGTGCCTGGCCAGTCTGGGTGAGGGGCTGAGGGCCGTTTTCAGGCTGGCCAAGCACCCTGGAGATGTAAGCTCCCAACCTCTCCTTTTTTTTCTTTTTCTTTTTTTTAAATTCTGGGATTTATTTACCTTCTATAATTGAAACTTTGTTGCCTTTAGCAGAGGCATGTGGAAAGCTTGGCTTCCTCCATCGCCAGGGGCAACCTACTTCTGCTCGCTACAGCTCCCTGGCCACGGCCACGGCTGGCTGAAAGCAGGTATCTGGGGTTTGTTTACCTTCTATAATTGAAACTTTGTTGCTTTCAGTGGCGCTCAGAGCCAGGCTGTGGCAGGCGGGGAATCTTGGCTTCCTCCATCACTGGAGCAAGCAAGTCTCCTGCTCGCTCCAGCTCCCTGGCTGCTGGCCGCCATCTTGGTTGGGTTAATTTGCATATAGTTGCTCTGACTGGCTGGTGGGCGTGGTTTAAGGCATAGCAAAAGTATGGTCAATTTTAATGTTTGTCTTTTATTAGTATAGGATTATTATTATTTTCCAATCCTCACCTGAGGTTGTTTTAGAGAGAGGAAGGAAGAAAAAGAGAATCATCAATGTGAGAGAGAAACATTGATCAGTTGCCTCCCCTATACGCCCTGACCGGGAATCAAACCCACAGCCTAGGCATGTGCCCTGACTGGGAATTGAACCCACAACCTAGGCATGTGCCCTGACTGGGAATTGAACCCACAACCTTTTGGTGCATGGACTGAGCCTCCTGCCTGGCCAGGGCTCACCATCCCACTTCCTTCTGGCCCAGTGGCAGATGTCTGGTTCTGAGTCAGTGTCTGATCACGAGGCTGCAGGGCCAGGCCTGACTCCATTCAGATGTCTGATAGCAGGAGCTTCATAAATAACCTGCGGCCCCGCTTATTTTGTACACGAGCTTCTCATGCAAAATTCAGGGCCGAGGCAGAGGCTTGCAGGCCTCCCGCGGGGCTGGCACTGTGCGGGATGATGCTCGCCCGGGAGGGAACCTGCCCTTGGCTGGTGCGGGAAGAGGGAATCTGGAACTTTTTAAACCACCCCATTAGGTCTTGGCCGAGGCTGTGGGAATTTCCCGAGCGTTCACTTGTTCTAACTGAGGTAACAATGAGTAGATTTGCCGGTGTGAGGCTTGGAGATTTATGTCACCATGGAAAATCCCCAGGAGAGAGGGGCCTCTTCTAAAATGTGAAAACGCAGCACGCTGGGAGGCACCACGGAGGCTGCTGCCATGGGGACAGGTGGGCCGGGTCCCAGGCTGTTGTCCCACACGCCGGTGTTGTCAGGACCTGCCTGTCTGCTGGTGACCGGCCGAGTGGGAGCTGGTCCCCTGGACACGTTGCGGTGAAAGGCCTCGTTAGCACAGACTGTCCCTCAGGCCCAGGGCCCGGGCAGCTCAGGTTGTCCCCCTCCCAGTGGCCACACTCAGATCCAAGGTTGGTCTCTCACACTCGGACCGCTGCCCGGTGTTCCCACAGCCGGCCCGGGGCGACTCCCTCTGCCCATTTGGAAGGATGTCCCATCCAAGGGGTGGGCTTCCAGATGGCACCACACGGCACACCCGGGAGAACGGGGTTTGTGTCGCGGTGGGCAGGGGAGGGGACAGCAGGACTGCGGAGGCCGGGGATGGACAGCCAGGGCCTACTGCGTCCCCTGCTGGGCTCCAGAGTGAACAGTTGTTTTCTCTGGAACCATAAACGCAGTGTTCCAGACGATTCGGATCAGGGCAGCCCTGTTCGTGCAAATCCCCTCCCCCCTCCTCCCCTAGGGTTGAGGCTGATGGCTGGGAACACGGGCCTCAGCGATCCCTGGGGGTTCCCTGTGCCCCATGCCCCAGGGAGGCCTCCTCGGGAGCTCCATGCTGTCGATGGACTCAGATGTCGGACTCAGGGCGAGAGGCGAGCGGGGAGATTGGAGGTGACTCAAGTGGACTAGACGGGGAGGAAGGCACAGCACAGGGCAGGTCCACTGGCCCACATTCCCGAAAACCTCCCCACGGTGTGTGTGGTGTGTTCCCAGACCGGCAGCCACCAGCCTCACTTGAGCTTGTTAGACATGCAGAGCCCAGGGGTTCCTGTGCCTGAGGGCGTGAGCGAGCGCTCCCCTCCGACGGGAGTCCTCACTGTGCAGTAACAGAGATGTTTGCAGTAGAGTCCGGTGGGAAAAATCAATCTCTCTCTCTCTCTCTCTCTCTCTCTCTCTCTCTCACACACACACACACACACACACACACACACACACACACACACACAATATAAAAATCTGGATTCAGAAAAGATTTAAGTTTCACACCTGGTTTTGTCACTTAATACTTGTGGGACCTCCGCCAAGTCTCTCTCTGGCTTTTCTGAACACGTGGCCATATCTCTAAAGAGCTCAGCGATGTCCCATGCCCGGGCGCTCCCAGGAGGCCAGCAGTGACCATTCACACCCCACTCAGCCACCCTGGCCAGCCCGTAGGGTGCCGGCACTGCTATTTACCCACGTCTCCCGGTGCAGCCACACAGCCCGAGGATGGCAGGGCAGGGCTGGGCCCTCAGTGGTCTGGCTCCGGGGCCCACCCTCCATCCACGCCCGAGCCAGGACACCGTGGAGTGACCAGTAGACTTGTGCAGAGTACGCGGAATGGTGGGTGTGAGTCCCACAGCCCCGCACCTGAGCCCTAAGTAAGTTACTGCTTTCATTATTGCACAGGCACAGGTGAAGGTGGGGGAAGATGTAGACCTTAATCGGTATTCGTAGTGGTTTCTCTGAGGTGAGGGAGTGCTGGGGCCTTTGCTTTTTCTTATCTGTATTTTCCTGACATTAACATGGCTTGCTTTTGTCATGAGAAATAAGACATTTTAAAATCCTTCTTGACTTGCTTACATGACCTGCTCATTCCCAGCATGAGGGAGAGAAGGATGGACTCTCCCCCACCCCCCGCCCGCCTCCCCAAAGTCACAGCAAGCACCTGCAGGAGGGCAGAGCGGAAGGAACCCCCTTAGGTCTGCCTTTAGCATCTTCCCCCACCAGGGACCAGAACCTCCTTCCTCTGCATCCTCACCATTCTCGACAAGAAACCTTCCAACACATAACGCAAGGGCATGGAAGAATGTATGTATCTAAGACTCGGAGTTAATGACTAAGCGTGGAAAATTCCCCCCCAAAGTGTTTCCAAATATAGAAAGATCACATCATACATGACGGAGGCTCACAGACCTGGTGCAGCAGTAGCAGGTCAGAGTAGGAGGGAGCAGGGTTCCCAGCCCCCAGGGCCCAGCACCCACACTGTCTTCTGAGCTACCCACGGTTTCATGTCCATGCCTGCCCACGAGCTCTTTAGGGAAATAATCTAAGTGGGGGATCAAATGTGTTACTCTTACGAGAAACATCAACAGTGCCCCTAAAATAGATTGCTTTCCCCCAGCCTCCTGGGCTAGGAGCTTCTGGGGGTTGGGGATATCACTGGTCACAGTGTTCCTTTCCCTGGTGTCCCTCAAGGGGTTTGTTGTTGTAGGTTTCATAGTTGTCAGATACACAAATGGCATTTTAACCTGCTAGTTGGACCAGACTAAAACCACCCCATTCTCTGCTGACTTCATTCACCAAGAGAAGGTCCTATAATTACCGGCTTATTGCCCACAGCAAAGGCTGGCCATCCTTCTGCTGAGCCATCTTTAGCTTCCGAGGGAGGAAACCAGCAGGGGTAGGAGAGGGAAGGGTTGTGGACACCTGCATCTCCCTCCTGCCCCCTCCCCCCCCCACCCAAGCCTGCCTTCCCTGAAGCCAGGGAGGGCCTGGTCTTGGCATAGAAAGGATCCTCAAAGACACATCAAAAATTCCTAACTCAATGGAAATGATGAACTAATGTCCCTGGGATCACAGCTGCCCAAACAGGTCTATTCCAACTCTGACTAGTCCCCAAAGAATGAGGAACCTGTCAGAGGCTCCCAGCAGGTCTCCTCAAACATCAGAGAGGCCGGAGGAGCCGTAGGCCTAAGTGGGCCTCCGGGAGAGTGGCAGCATCTTTCGTCCTAGCCCAACCCCTGGACAGAGCCCGGGGACATGGGAAGTGCATGGGGAATGGACTGGGGGCTGCGAGGTCCATTTATGAACAGGGTGGTGCTCATCTTCTGAGACATGGGCATGGGTACATGTTTTGACTCAGCAAATCCTAGAAGAGTAGAGGGAAAGGTCACCATGTTATTTTAAACGCAGACTTGATCCTGGGATGTATTAATGGCCTGGCATACAGGAGATGAGAAATGACTCCCCATTCCTTTTGCCACTGCTCAAGGCCTCCCCCACATAGTTTGAGCTCTAGATTTTGAGAAAGAAAACTATCCAAAGAGATTCCCCCAAAGAAGGGGGGGAAAACAGTATAAAAAGAAAGGAATGGAACTGGGTCTTATGCAGATGTTTAAATGTGCTTGGAAGAAAGCCACAGGACAATGAGATCTCTGTGTTTAAGTGAAAGAAGGCTGGTTATACAAACAGTGCCAATCTGGTTTCTATTATCAGCTAATTAAATGTTCTTATTGCCAGTCTCCCATGAGGTTCCATATGGGGCATTCTAGGCAGCAAGTAAGAGTACCTCCTTCCCTCGCCGGTTTCGCTCAGGGGATAGAGCATCAGCCTGTGGACCGAGGGTTCCTGGTTCGATTCTGGTCAAGGGCACATCCCTGGTGGGGGGCGTGCAGGAGGCAGCCAATCAATGATTCTCTCTCATCATTGATGTTTCTATCTCTTCCTCTCCCTCTCTGAAATCAATACAAATATATTTTTTTTAAAAGAGTATCTCCTAAGGCCGTGGTTGGCAAACTGCGGCTCGCGAGCCACATACGGCTCTTTAGCCCCTTGAGTGTGGCTCTTCCTAAGCCTTAGGAGTACCCGAATTAAGTTAATAACAATGTACCTCCCTATATAGTTTAAGTTTAAAAAATTTGGCTCTCAAAAGAAATTTCAACCGTTGTACTGTTGATATTTGGCTCTGTTGACTAATGAGTTTGCCGACAACTGGCCTAAGGGAAGACCCTGAGAGCCAGCGCTGCAGAGCGGCCATAGGAACAGTCACTCCACAACCCGTGTGAACAGGGCCTGTCAGGCTCTGGAAGTGCTTCCTGGGCCGACCTGATGGCCTCGGGTGATGGAGAATCAGGGCTCCGTTCTAGCAAGGATGCTTGAAAAACATGGTGGCTAAGAGGAAAACAGGGAAATACTCATGTTAGAGTTAATCAATTATTGAAGGAAGGGTCTGAAAGAAGAAATGGGGTTTGTTTTCTTGGGGAGTCTTGCGTACAGGCCACCTTGCTTTAAGGATCCCCTTGTCTGGAGACGAGGGCTGTCCTGGGGTCCTCTCAGGGGCCCACCTGTAGTATGAGCCTGTGATGGATTAGAACTCCGAGGACAGGACTTTAACTCTGGCGAGAGGGGGAAGGGGCAAACGTAGGGCTCACAGAACCATCCGGGGGCAAGGGTGTGATTGATGGGGCGGGCCACCAGCACTCTATTTCTCTCTCCCTTTTTCTGCGTGTGAGTTTCAGATTCCTGTGTTTATTTCTCACACAGCAGGAAACAGCCTTTGAGAGGCCTAGCTTTAAGTATGACTCTTCACCACAAACGAGGAGCTGCCTCCTTTTCCTTGTTTCCAAGCCAAGGCATTACTAGAGAAGGGCCAGGTCAAGTGCACCTCCGAAGGCAGCAGCCCCTCCCACGCTGGTTGGAGTGGAGGGAGGAGCAGATGCCCGGAAGAAGGGCTGAGCAGACACAACCATTGATGTCCACATGCACCAAGCAAGATGCCACATTCTAGTGTGCATGAGCGGGAGGAGCAAGGAGAGAGAGGAGCAGACATGCCAGGGTGGGGCTGGGGAGGAGAGGGGAAGGGCCATTCTGCACATAAGCCTGCTAATTGGAAGGACATTCAGTTCTCTTGAGCAAAGACGCCTCAGGCCATATACATTTCTTGCCAACTTCCTTTCAACCTTAACGAATGACTTTTCCTCCTTCCATTCTGTCTGAGCTAGTTGGCAAAGGGTAACAACTCTTTCTGTTTTATTTGTGTTTGCTTGGCATAGCTGGAAAGACTCCTATGAAGGTTTTTTGCCCTCATCATCTTGTCTGTAAATCTTGACCCTACACAAACCCTTTCTTAACAGGTTACCTGGGAGTGGGAGGCATAGTAGTATCGCCAGTTAGTAGCTACATCCGTTTCCCGGGGAGACCATGTCTTCCAGCGCCACCTCTAACTGTGGGTGCGCTGGTCTCAGGGCAGGGCCTTCGCCGTCCCAGAACATTTTCCAAGTGAAAAAAAATTAGGGTCACTTAAAATGAAACCCAATGAATGACATTTTGTGTTTCCTCATTTGACACAATGGGAGGATAATCTCCTTTATTATCTTCTAAAAGTGTTTTTTTTTAGGACTGTCTAGAACAGTGATGGCGAACCTTTTGAGCTCGGCGTGTCAGCATTTTGAAAAACCCTAACTTAACTCTGGTGCCGTGTCACATATAGAAATTTTTTGATATTTGCAACCATAGTAAAACAAAGACTTATATTTTGATATTTATTTTATGTATTTAAATGCCATTTAACAAAAATCAACCAAAAAAAATGAGCTCGCGTGTCACCTCTGACACGCGTGTCATAGGTTCGCCATCACTGATCTAGAAATTGGTTTTGTATGTAATAGGAGTCTCCAACTTTTGTTTTTTCTAATAGGAGACCCAGCTTCCCCAGTAGCATTTATTATTGAAAAATTCATCCTTTCCCCACGGTTCTGCTCCATCCCTGCAGTTCTATTTCAACTGCCCGTATAATTGTGAGTTTACCCCTGGCTTCCTATTCTGGGTCTATATGTCTACTTCAGCTTGGCTTTTGTGCCAATGCTGCACTCCTCTCATTACCATATAGGGTAACGTGAGAAAGATGAACAGATGCTAAAAACAGAGTAGCTGATCAAGAAGCCAAATAAATCCTACATTAAATAAATATTAATAATAAGTAATAATGTAAATAATAAAATAAGCTGAATAGCAAATGAAGAAATGAAAAGAAATAGTAATAAATTCACACCAAACACATCGACAGAAGTATAGAAAAAATTTTTTTTTAAAAGAATGTCTTAAAAGTAGCCCGAGAAAAGACAGATTGCTTATTAATGAGGGACATGATTCTTAATAGGAAGCGTGGGAGCCAGGAAACAGTGAAATGATATCTATGCTATGTTGAAAGAAAACAACTGTCAATTCCGTACCCTGTGAAAATATCCTTCAAGAATAATGGCGAAATAAAGACATTTTCACATAAAGAACAACAGTAGTTTGCCACCAGTAGATATGCACTAAAAGAAATTCTAAGGAACATCCAGTCATGCAATGCTTAACGAGGGGTAAGTTCTGAGAACTGTGTCATTAGGTGACTTTCTCATTTGCGAACATCACAGAGGACTTCACACACCCAGATGGTCTAGCCTACACACCTAGGCTGCAGGACAGTGATTCTCAACCTTTTCCATCTCATGGCACACATGACTTAATTACTAAAATTCTGCAGCGTACCACAAAATATATTGTGTTTTTTGCCCACCTGACAAAAGAAATGGGTATAAGTTTGATTCATTCACACCAGATTGCTATTGTTGTGTTGGCTGTTGTCATTTTTCTGTTTGACAATCTAAGGGAAAAGAGGTCAGTGCCTCTGACTAAATAGTCAGGTATTGCGTGTTTTCAAAATTCTTGAGGCACACCGGCTGAAGATCAGTGCACTATCACAGGTGATAGAAAATTTCCAGCTCCTTATAATCTATGGGGCCGCCATGGTATGTGCTGCCCATCCTTGACTGAAATGTTGTTATGCGGCATGTGACTGTACTTGACCCAAAAGGGAGACCATCCTAAGTGGAGACTCTGAGATGTAAGCAATAGAGAGTAAAAAGCTTGGTGAATGTGGCTATCATAATTAAAACAGTAACTTGTGACTTTGTTGTTGTTGTCTTTCGGGGCACAATGACAGCTGTTTCATTATCTCCCATGATTCGGTGTGTTCTGAACTCAGCGGGCGGTTCTGCTTGTTTCACTCAGAATGTCTCATGTGGTTTCCATTAGATGTTTGCTGGAGCCAGTCTTCCGGGCCTCGGCCAGGAAACCGTCTTATCTGGCCTCTCTCTCCCACACAGTGCAGGCCTCTTCTCCTTGTGGCCTCTCTAGCAAGCTAGCCAGGTTTCTTATATGGTTGCTCAGGACTCCCAAAAGCACAATAGTGGAAGCTGTTAGGCCAGTGGTCGGCAAACTGCAGCTCGTGAGCCACATGCGGCTCTTTGGCCCCTTGAGTGTGGCTCTTCCTAAGCCTTAGGAGTACCCTAATTAAGTTAATAACAATGTACCTACCTATATAGTTTAAGTTTAAAAAATTTGGCTCTCAGAAGAAATTTCAATCATTGTACTATTGATATTTGGCTCTGTTGACTAATGAGTTTGCCGACCACTGTGTTAGGCCCTCCTAATGTTGGGTTCAGAACGTGACCTTCTATATTAGTCAGATACAAGATGGGGGAAAAGGTGGTTTACAGTTGTTCATAGGAAAAATAATGGAATAATTAGTAAGTAATAATACAAGAATTAAACTCTGTGTTTCATGTACTCACAACTGTAAACCTACTTTCTCCACCTTATATGTATATATAGAGATCTTCTGTTTTTCTTCTTCCCTCTCCTCTTTGGATGAAGGTACCAAAGTTCACCTTTTGCAAAGTCTGCTTATGGACCAAAAGGACAGACGATTATCCGCATAGAGCTGGCTGCTCCTGAAACTCCTTTGGCTAGAGCTTTTTCACGGTCAAACTTTGAATCTTCATAAATACAAAATCTTACTTCATAATACAAGTAAATATAAATACTTGAAGAAGTAACACAATTTATATCAGCCGTTTACATCTTAGTACAAACCAAGGACTTGAGAGACGTGATCTTTACTGATGTAATAAAAAGAGATATTTCAAACCCTTGGCACTCAAGGTGAGAAGAAAGGAATTTATTGAAGGGTGGGTGGGACAGGCTGGATGGCAAGATCAGTGTCAGAAACTTACCTCACTTGCTTTTTAAGTTTCCATAGTAACTGGGGCCTGCTTAAGCCCTTATAGGCAATAATAGCCAGGTGTCTCTTCTCAAAGGGATCTTTAGTAGGAACCCCAGTCCAAAGCCTTGATGCTATAATCGCACACTTTTGTTCATGCACCAGCAGGAAGGGAATGCATTTAGGGGAGTCCAAGCCTTCCCAGAGCCCCTAAAAGCACAAATTTGTTCTGTAGTGTGGTCTGTTGACAGCCTCGAACGGACACTCAAGCTACGCTTACTACAGAACAAAGACTGTATCCTTTCCCCCAGAGATCATGCTGCTCTCAGAGAATGGAGCACATGAGGTTTGGAAACTGCTTTATAAATATTGACATCATAGTTGTTTTGACCTCAGTGATCCAAAGCTACCAGCAATGGCAGAGGAGCCCACGGGTTCAAAGTCACTGGCCAGTCTGATCGTTTTTTCTCTTTGATTTCAGAAGGCCAATGCTTCCTTCAGTGTGTTGGCAATGAAAACCATAAACAAGAGGCATTGCTGTCTTCTTACGTGGCAGTCTCCCATCGGAGCCCTTCGTCTTACCTACACCTCGCCCGGCTTTGGGCATGAAATATTTCATTGAAGAAATGAATGCCGTTAAGTGGCTTGCTTAACTCTATTTTTCTGTACACATTCAGTGAACTAATTCTATTAGCAAAGGTTGTTGATGGTCTGAGAAACACTGAAGGAGTTCATTTTTGGCAAACATCCCTAATTTGTAATGTTGGTGGGTACCGCACCCAAGGCTTCCAACTTAATTGGAAACAGTGGAATGTAATTTAGTTGTGGCTGTTTCTCTGGCTGTTAATTGAGCTGATTTGAATGCCACTAAGATTTTCATGGAAACAATTCCTCACTAATTAACCAGAACCACCGTTCGCTGGTAGCTGGTTATGGGTAGTGTGTGCACCGTGGTTCGCTCACCATGCTTCTTAGAGCAGACTCCGCCAGGGCTCCCGGCCCAGGTCTGGATATGTTTGGCATCTAGAAACAGATCATCGAAACTGCTGGTGTTTATAATCAAAACCAGAGTCTGCTCAGTGACCAAACACTTAAACTGAGTTTTGTTTTTCTAGCTGCATTCCCAATGACAAAATATTGAAGGCGTTTTGTTTATTGGCTCTTCTCAGGAGATCGACTGCTAAGAGAAGATTCAAACTTTGCCACATTGTTTAAAAAGAGAAGTAAGCATCTTAAGAATCTTCTTAAAAAAAACACAAAACCAACAAGATAAAAACCAATACTTCCCACTTCATTATTTTATTAAGACCATGGTGATTTTGAAAGTCTGATATTCTCATCTGCTAACCTTTGTGGGCTGATGGTGGGTTTCTGAGTTTTATTTTTTTAAATAGATTTTTATTGATTTCAGAGAGGGAGAGAGAGAGAGAGGAAAACATCAATGATGAGAGAGAATCATTGATCAGCTGCCTCTGGTATGCCACCTACTGGGATCGAGCCTGCAACCTGGGCATGTGCCCTTGACTGGAATCGAACCCAAGACCCCTCAGTCCCCAGGCAGACGCTCTGTCCATTGAGCCAAACCAGCCAGGGCAGTTTCCGACTTTTCCACAGGGGTCTTCAGCTGATGAGGCAGCCCCATGGCCCAGACTACTTACAAGGCAGGGATATGACCCATCTCACTTAGTCTTTCCCCAGGTTAGGTACCAGGCTCAGCCCCCATCTGAGAGAACAGACCTGGGCCCCACCTCTCCCTGCTTTGGCAGGTCTAGAAGCTTCCTTTCCTGTTGCATAGGTGACTCTGTGCCATGGAAGCCCAAAATGAAAGTTTCTTTGACCGCGTCCTGGTAAAATATTATTAACTTGAAGTTGCAAAGGCAAACAGTCCATGTGAGAGAACTCCGCGGCTGCGTGCCTCACATCTTCGCCATCCTCCCCCTCTCCTAGTGACCAATCCGGTAGGTGTGCCCCCTCCACACTCCCTGGCGTGTGAATTGTCTTGGTTTGCATTGGCCGCTTAGATGTGGGCTGAGCTGTAATCAGTCTGAGAACATCAGGCAGCATGTTCACCTCTGAGATGGGACGGCACGTGTGACTGCACAGCAGCAAAAGGATCCCGTCGGCCAGCCGTGCAGGGGGACAGCCACCTCCCCGGGTCTCCTGGAGGCAGACGCTTCGCTTCTGCATTCCCGCCGTCATCGGCCCATTAGTCACAGGCAGCACGCTTGTCCCATCTCAAAACCCAGTGCTTCACTCTATGGGAAGGGAGCTTGACCGTCCATCGTTTAGTTGGCAGTGAGGGTGGGTGAATCTATGGGAGTGAAGCACTCTATGGGGATCAGCGCGTCACTATGCCCAGGGAACACATTTTGTGCTCCTTCACTCATTATTCAACACCCATTTATCGACTGTCTCTTCAGGGAGCCGATGGTCTAGACCAGTGGTTCTCAACCTGTGGGTCGCGACCCCTTTGGCGGTCGAACGACCCTTTCACAGGGGTTGCCTAAGACCATCCTGCATATCAGATATTTACATTACGATTCGTAACAGTAGCAACATTACAGTTATGAAGTAGCAACGAAAATGATTTTATGGTTGGGTCACAACATGAGGAACTGTATTTAAAGGGCCAGAGGTTGAGACTCTAGATTTTTCAAGATAGCCCCGTTCAAAGACATTTTGATGTTTCCCATAAAGGCGCCTTATTCACTATGTTAAATGTGGAACCTATTTGAGGTTCTCATAAACATACAATTTAGGGAAAGGAGGGGGCTTGAATTATGCGTTCCGTGTTTGAGGATTAAGTATGATCACCTCAGCGGGGTGCTAACATCTTTGTTCGAAGCAAAGATGACCGAGGCATGATTCCCGCTCAAATGTGTCCACATGTAGCAGGGACAGGAAGCATGTACACTGATAACTCTAGTCGACAAGGGACAAAATCTGACTGGGGAGCTGAGGTGGACACTGAGCTGGAAATGCCCCCAGAGGAAGCCTTTCAGCCGGTGCTGGAGGTCGCCGACCTTGGGACGAGCAGAGGCCGTGCTGTAGGTGCTGAAGGCAGTCCACATGTGTGAGCAAAAGTCTGCAGAAAAGGCTAGTGGAGCCCTAACCGGTTTGGCTCAGTGGATAGAGCGTCGGCCTACAGTGTTGCTTCTGAATCAGAGCTCGGACCCTGTGAACTGCAGGACCGGCACTGCCTTGGGCAGGGGCTTGTGGTCCCTGCGCACAGCCTGTGCCCAGTGCTGTCTGGCCAGAGTATCGCCCAGGTTTGCTGCACCTGAAGGCGGGGCTGGTGGGGCAGCCTCACTGTCACACGTGGGACTTGTGCCCACGCCCGTGGCTTACACAGTGTGGCTGGGAGGCCCTGCTGGACGGCAGCAGCTGGGGGTGGGGAGAAAGAACAGTAGATGGTCCTCCCCCAGGCCCGGCCCCCGTGGGGCTGCAGCCATTGGCTCTCACTCACACAGCTCCTTTAAGTCTGCACCAGTGCCCTGCTCAAGGCCCCACCATATGGGTTCCCATCACAGCTCACCCCCAGACAATCCAGGTCCTGGCATAGGGCCGGGGTCAGGGGTCACCTGTCTGGTCTCTTCCTCTCTCTTAGAGAGTTCTTTCTGGTTGGGGGGTTCTTGGTGTCAGTTTCACCCATCGATCAGGAGTTGGGAGGTGCCCACATGGAGGTTCTGGAGGTGAACAGCAAGGGTTTCGAATCCCTGCTCTTGCCAAACAGTTCGTGGTCTGCTGATCGGGCCAGGCCCGTGGAGGCCAGCCTGACTGGGACTGACATGCTAAGTCCTTGTCTTTCTCATGGTCAGATCTTGGGCAGGCCACTGGTCACGCCGAGCCTGGGACTCCCCGGCCATACAGCAGAAACATGGCAGCATGCTGGGCTGTGGTAAGGCCGAGGACAGAGCGCGCGGGGAGCACTTCACACTGTGTGTGGCACACGGGAAGCGCCCCATAAAGAGGAGCCATGACCATTAAATGATGCTTATTTAATAAGTAAGGAGTTGTGGGCTTTATTAGGAACAAAGTAGGTCCGTCTGCTTCTCAGTCCCTCATCCCTCTGGGAAGCCAGACCCACTAGCTCATAAATGCCGGGCACAGCGTCCACCTGGTGGCCGCATCCCCAAATCTCTCATCAAAAACCTTGGAGGAAATGAAAAGGCTTGTAACTTATAAACCAACTGAGGCTTCTCAGGGGGGCGCGGGGAGGAGAGGGGAGCGTGGGGCGCGCACTCCGGGGCTTGCGGGGGGAGGGGGGCTGTGCAGGCAGTTTGGAAACAAAGCGGCACTTTGTCCTGGGGCTTTGCTTTGCTTTTTGTCATAATATTTAATTAATTTTGAAATTGCAAATAACTTGAAAGGAAAGTGTGAGATATTTACATCTGTTAAAGAAGGGAGCGTGGGTTCGAAGGTTGAGAAACTCTATAACCTGTAAACCGCAGCCTTGCTGACAGGCATGTGTCCACTCCAGGGAGGCGTGGTGCCCGCACCTCTGCCTGCCCGCCCGGCGCCCAGGGTCCCTGAGGTGGCGGTGGGTGGCGCAGCCCTGCAGCCCTCCCGGTTGGCCCCATGGGGAAAAGCTGGCACGTGCACAGGGCGCTTCTGTGTTCTGGACCCTTCCTTTTGCTTAGGATGCTAATGAGCGAAACTGGAACAAATGCTCGTTAGAGCCATTTGAAACACGATGCCCCTCACCCCTGGGTTTTCGCCATCCTTTAGGACGTGGGCACAGATCCTTTCTGCATTTGCCACCCTGGCTCAATAAAGCTCCATCATGTCTCTTTTTTTCCAGTTTTAATTTTAGGTACACTAAAGATGTAATAAAAATTTTAGCTCATTACAGCGAAAAAAATACTTGCAGAAAAGTGCACAGTGTATGGCAAGCATGTCAAACTCGCAGCCAGCGGGCTTCATGCCTAAATGAGGCATGCGGCCCGCTGGCCGTGAGTTTGACATGCTTGGTGTATGGCTTCATGGACGGTTACAAAGTGAAATGGTACATACACATGAAGCACACAGGGTGTGCCCTTTGGGGTCTGCCTTTGCCCAATATCATGTTAGGAAGACGCAGCATCCATGCTATTGGGTGTTGTTGCAGCTCATCCACTCTCATTGCTGACTGGTATCCATTGTGTGGTGCTTCAGGACTGGAGACATTGCCGAGGGAGGTGGGCATGTGTCCCCTGCCAGAGTGGTCCCAGAGATGGGCATGTGACCTCAGCCAGCCAATTGGGATTTCCCAAATCAGAAGCATATGGTATCCTCTTCCTCATGAGAAGTAGTCTGTGCTGGCCCCCCTGGCATCAGGCCCTCTGTGCCTGATGCTGGCGTGGCACTTACTAGCTGTGGGGTCGGGTACCAGTTACTTAACCTCTGCATTCCCCGCCTTAGTTTTTCCATCTGTAAAAGCGCTGATCCCACAGGGTTGTTTCAAAGACTGACTGAATGCCTAGAACCTACCAGCTCCTACTAAGCGCCATGGTGGGCTCTTATTCCTGGACTGTGAACTGTGCAGTGTAAGGGCTGTGGCGGCCACCAAGCTGCCTGCAGTGCAAACACAGTGTCGCTCAGGTTCTCTGCATGGCCCTCCTCTGCCACGCCTCTGAGCCCTGCACGCGCAGTTCCCTCTTCCTAATCTATCATCTTCCATTTATCCTCCCACAAACGCCCTCCCTCTTTCATGTCTCAGCCCCAAAGGACCAGTGTACCTATTACGATTCTTATAAAACGTCCCTCCCCCCTCCCCCCCCCAGCTCCCATCGTGGTACCTCAGCTGCTCTCAGAGGGTGGCTGCAAATCCCTGGTGGGGGTGGCGGGGCAGGGGTGTGTGTTCCTTTCCCACTGTGCTGATGTTTGCGCTGATACAAAGCAATGGTGAGCGAAACTAGCTGCTTTCACAAGAATTGAGGCGGTGACACCGAATTGGGTTATTCATCACCAAATACTCATTTTTTGAAAAAGCCCATTTCACTTAATGCCTTTGCGTGGGCAGCAAAATGGGTTAATCTTGACCCTTGAGTGCATGTATTTTTAAATTTCTGTGACCAAATGGGAGGGAGGCATGAAGCTCTTCTTAAGGGTGCCGGAGCAGGGTGGCTGTCTCCAGGAAAGGCCCCGTGCCGAGTCACCAGTGGAGTTAGCTGCTCTTCTTCTTCTTCTTCTTCTTCTTCTTCTTCTTCTTCTTCTTCTTCTTCTTCTTCTTCTTCTTCTTCTTCTTCTTCTTCTTCTTCTTCGAAGACCATTTTTACTTGTAGGAACAAGTGTCAGACTATGGTCATTCAGACTCGAGTATCTGGCAGATATTTTCTTGAAAACGAATAAAAGGAATCTGTCAGAGCAAGGAAAAGAACTATCCGTACTTGTTGCCAAAGATAAAATTTGAACTTTCAAGTAAAAAATTAGAATTTCAGAAAACATGTAAGTGCCACCATGAGTGTGATAGCTTCCTACTACTTACAGATGTTCCTGGTGAGATGGAGGAGAGAGTGAATGGATTGGGCCAGTATCCTGTGTCACTCTCTCGTCTTTTTTTGCAAAATATTCAATTACAGTTGACATTCAGTATAGTTTGTATTAGTTTCAGGTGAACAGCATATACATGCTTTACAAAGTGTTCCCCCTGATAATTTCCAGTACCCACCATACATAGTTATTACACTATTACTGACCATACAGGGTGTCCCAAAATGTATATCCATTTTAACAGCTGATAGCTCGATTTTGAAAGTGAGATGTATTTTAATAAACACTGCCTTTATAATTATTCCAAGTGTCTGTATACATTTTTGGGGACACCCTGTATTTCCTATGGTGTTACATTCCCAAGGCTATTTTGTAACTTCCAATCTGTACTTTTCAATCGCTTCACCTTTTTCACCCAGTCCCCCAGCCTCCCCCTTCTGGCAACCATCAGTCTGTTCTCTGAGTCTATGAGTCTGTTTTGTTTGTTTGTTTACTTTGTTCTTTAGATTCCACAGATAAGTGAAATCATACGATTCTTGTCTTTCACTGACTGTGAGGCCCTTCTCTTGACACGTGCCTCCTCCTCTCCCAGTACCAATTCCCTCTCACCCATCAGCCTCCTTCCCTCCAGCGACTGTCCTGCACGTCATCCCCCACCTCTACGTGCCACTGCGGATGGGACAGACCGGTTCACCTGGGGAGGTGATCACTTCCTTGTTCCCGCCTAGAATTCCACGGTGGGACGCCGTTGGGAAAAGAGGTGTGGTGGGTCCATGTCTCTCCACTTCTGTGGGGGGAGGGTTTATTGCTTAGTGTGTTGTTTTATTTGAAGCCGCAACCAGGAAGGAAACTTAGGGCCACCATCATCTCACACTGTTAGTTTAAAGGGGAAACGTCTCTCTTAGCCCTCAATGAATCATAGAAAAGCATTTATATTAAGTTCTTATTGATGGCAGTTATTGCGAAGTAGCTTTTAACTTCCCTTTTGAGGAATATTTTTTAAGACATCAGAAAACCTTCTGTCTCATTCTTTCTTTGCTTTAGACATTTTTATGCACATTATTTTGAAATAATTTTAGACTCAAAAGAAGGTGCAAAAATAGTGCAATAAATTCCTCTATACCCGTCACCCAGCTCCCCCCAGTGATAACATTTTATATAACCACAGTACGTTGTCAAAGCCAGGAAGCTGACATGAGTGCAGTGCTAGTAACTAAACTACAGATCTTATTTATTCTTCCCACAGGGCAATTCCCTTGTGCTACTCCTTTATAATTGTACCCCATTCATTTTAAAAATATATTTCCTTATTTTAATGAAAGTTATACTTCATAAAAACATCTATGATTGGAATCACCAGAGCCTAGCTTGGGGCCATGCATGTAGTAAGCTGTGTGGAATTTAGGGTTAAAGGCCTGGCTCTAAAGCTGACTTGTGGCTCACTCGCTGTGTGATCTTGGCAAGGAACACAACCTCTCAGAGTCTCGATTTTGTCACCTATAAAATGAAATCAATAACACCCGCCTGGTAGAGGTGCTGCCTGGGTTCACGCAGAGCACAGAGTGCCTGCCCTGTCACAGGCGCTCCGCCCATGGTCAGCGTCTTACCTGCTCCCCCAGGAAGCAGGCTCGGAGATGGGAGTGCTCGCAGGATCAACACCTGGGAACTAAGAGACTCAAGATCGGACAGAGGGAGGAGCTGAATACAATGCAGTTACAACACACGGCCTCAGACGATCCTACGGGGAGCTGGGCTGGCCCTAATTTAGACTTGTCAGGCCTTCGTATCCCTGTACCAGTCACTCTATGGGCGCTGCTGTTGGGGTCAGGGTGTCACCTTGGGTAGGGTGGCTCCCTTCAGCCAAGGGCAAGGCCTGAGGACCGACTCAGCTGGGAGCCTTCAGTAGCAACCCTCCCTGCAGCCGGGGGACGAGTGCCTTGCAGGGGGGTGTAGGCAGCGCATCACAGCCTCTACTGTAGCCACTGTCGTTATTACGGCTCTGAGGACGGAGGACACCAGAAGGGGAGACAATCCCAGGTTTGCCCCGCTCCCCACATGTTCACCACATTAAACCAGGCACATGTGCGTGGCTTGGTAACTCCAGGAAAAGGCTGTTTCCTTTCTGCTGACAGCTTTTGGAAGAGCTCATTTGGGAGAGAGAAAAAAGCAATGGGTGCCCCTCTTCCTTCAAATGCAGAAGGGAATTTCCTAAAACCCCCCTGGCCAGCCCTGCACAGACCCGCGTCCTGTCCGACCTGCCCTTGTCCGACCCTGCCCTACGTAAGGCTTGCCTCGAAGTGAGGTTTAAAGGCAGACGTTTAACGACTTTTCAAGAAGTCCCTTCTCGGCCCGTCAAGGACGAGGTGGCAGCGGTGATATCGTACAGTAACGGCGTTTGTTCAGTAGGAGCCGGAGGCCTCTGGGAGTCTGACGCTGAGCTAAGGCCCACGGGGACTCCTAGGAAGAGACACTGAGTCTCCAGCTGGAAAGTTCGGTTCTGCACCTTCTGTCCCCGCCCAGCGGCTGTGGGACGCAATAAACGATGGCATTTGGGAAGCACCCACCTGAGTAGCGGCGTAGGGTCCCGAGGACTCGGTGGATGAGAATTAAATCTGCTGGTTCCTATCGCACCTGGATTAGTGCAGTTGGTCTATAGCAGCGGTTCTCAACCTGTGGGTCGCGACCCCTTTGGGGGTAGAGCAACCCTTTCACAGGGGTCGCCTAAGACCATTGGAACACATATATAATTACATATTGTTTTTGTGATTAATCACTATGCTTTAATTACGTTCAATTTGTAACAATGAAATGGGGGGTCACCACACATGAGGAGCTGTATTAAAGGGTCGCGGCATTAGGAAGGTTGAGAGCCACTGGTCTATAGGCATCACGAGAGCCTGGCCGCGGTGTAAGGGAAAGCTCCTTTCCGTTAAGGGAAAGCACAGACTTTCGGTGCAACAACAGGAGTTGGGGTGAAAACTGGAATATGTTTTCCTGATTTGTTTAGTCTCCTTGGAGCAAATTTCTTTGGCTCGTTATCCAAGTCCCTCAGGGGACTTACATGGCACACGTCACCTCATGTCTGCTCGCTCCAGGGAAGGGTCTGCGGTCGAGCCAGGTCTGATTTCCCTTTGCGCCCCCAGAGGGCCTTGCACGGATAGAGCTGGTGATGCATGAAGGTTGGAGACTGAATGGACCTTTATTAACGGTGCCAGAAAGTGAAGATATGAGCTAATCAGCAGCGATGAGCACCACAAATTAGCCCTCTTAGAGGCAGCGGGATTTTGATGGTTACATCAGAGATCTGGGTTCGTTCCTGGAAACTTCACTGGGCAATTGTCCCTTTTAACTCAGAATCTCTGGTGAACTCATCTCACGGGCGGCTGAAAGCTCTCTGGCCTGGGAGTCAGGAGGCCTGGACTCCGATGCTTCCCCAGCGACATGACCTCAGAGAAGTGTCCAAACCACCTTAGGGCACAGTTTCCGCAGCCGTTAAGGTGGTTGGTCCAACATTACCTCTCACAGGGCTTGTTTTATAGGTCAGATGAGCTAAGGGCTGAAAAGTGTCGAGCTCACCCAGGTGCCTAGTAAATGGTGACTGTGATTATCATTACCAAGGTAACCACGTAATGTCATCCAAATCAAGGGACTTGGACAGGGAACGGGAGGCTTACAAACAATTGGAATGATAACTTTTCTGAAAGATTTATTTCTTGACCAACAAATTGGTTTCTTATATTGGTGGACCTATAAAATGGTTCTATTCAGGAACTATTTTCAAATAAAAAAATATTCTTTTGAAGATATAGAAGAACATATATCTGTGTACATTAAAGCAAATTGGTAATTTTCTTTGTGTTGATGATCTGAATGTTAAAAAAATTTAAGCAGAATGTAATTTTTGATACATACAGGGTGGGGCAAAAGTAGGTTTATAGTTGTTCATATGGAAAATAATACAATAACTAGTAATTAATAATATAAGAATAAACTGTGTTTTGCATACTTACAACTGTACACATACTTTTGCCCCACCCTGTATTTATGTAACAGAATCAAGTTTCTTAGCCTATCAGTCCTGGTATTTTGTGTAGAATGTATTTCTCAATAGTTTAATTATTTTTATGTTTTTCCACAAAATTGTCTGCATTTCAAGCTTCATAAATTTGAAATTGCTGGTATTTTCATTGACTTCTCTATAGACCACACTATATTTAATTGAGAAAATTCTCCCTACAGGTATTAAAGTATTTGGTAAGCTGAGCGAAATTCTGTTAAATTAAGACTATTCTCAATTCTAATTTTTAAAAACATTGAAATGTGTAAATAATTCAGTCTAAGTAGTTCCCAGGGAATTCTGGCCTTCATTCAGACTACTTTTTTTTGACAGATATTTTTATGATAACTTGTCAAATAAGTTGTCTCTATTTATGATTCTTTTGAATGGTTCCCCAAATTTAGATGATTCAACAGGGTAGGTCTTCTCAGTTACATCCTATTCTGGGACAGAATCTAAATTTATCTAAATAAAAATAGGAGCTCCATCAAAATATTCTTCTCACAGGTTGAGGTCATCCAGGGCACAATTATAGAATTTCAGAATTAAATCCTGTACTCATTAAAGCACTCATTGTGCCCCTTCCCACCCCGCCCCTTTGCAGGATACATTTCAGTGGCTCCTGTTCGCAGAGTCAGCTCCACAGGCCGGTGCCATCGCTCAGAACCTCCCCACGTGGTTTAGGGCCCTGCTGTTGCCATCTTGAAATTCATTTTTAAACAAGGGAGTGTAGTTTTCATTTCTCACTGGGCCCCACAAATTAGGTAGCTGGTCCTGCCTGTTTGTCTGCTTGGTTTTCAATAATTGTCATTTTCTAAACGCTTCAAGCTCAAAAGCTGAATTTTTACAAATTCATTTACTCAATGCATTGAAGACTTCCAAATGATTTTGAACAAAACGCAGCTAAAATTCAGAGCATTGTAGGACACTTAGGTTGATATTAACAAAGTAGGTTATCACAGAGACTCAGACATTCTAAGTCCACTGGTAGACAGGAAGGGGAATTTTGTGATCCACTTACTGTGTATGTGTGTGTGTGTGTGTGTGTGTGTGTGTGTGTGTGTGTGTGACAATTCAGTTTCCATTTCTGTTGGGAGACCAGCAGAACTTGTTTGGACAAAAGTACTAATTAGATATGCTTCACTCCCTAGTCCAAGTACATTTCTGCTCCACAGGGTCTTCATTTGATAACAATATTGTTTCTACCAGGATGCTGGTCATGAATATTTATCACCTCAAAACCAAAGTTCTTCCTCAGCGATGAACTTTTAAACTGGATATATAATAGCAATCAGAATAATGCCAGATGTTTCACCTTTGGCAGAAGGAACTTTCCAAAGTTTTCAATGTATTCCACAAATTTGGTTTTTAAAAAATCAACCATTATTAGAATTACCACATTTCTCACTGGAAGCATCCGAGGACCCTGCTATAGAGCTGGGGTCATGTCCCTGTTTCCACAGGCCCATTTCTGCCGATGGGCACTCACAGCGTTTTGAGGCCCAGGGAAACTTGAAGATGAGCACGTTGGTTTAGAGCAGTGGTTCTCAACCTTCTGGCCCTTTAAATACAGTTCCTCATGTTGTGACCCAACCATAAAATTATTTTCGTTGCTACTTCATAACTGTAATGTTGCTACTGTTATGAATTGTAATGTAAATATCTGATATGCAGGAGGGTCTTAGGCGACCCCTGTGAAAGGGTCGTTCGACCACCAAAGGGGTCGTGCCCCACAGGTTGAGAATCGCTGGTTTAGAAGAACTAGGAAACATACCTAGTGCAGCTGCTTGTGTTCATTCATCACTTTGGAGTGTGGTTTACTTAAAGTCACAACTAACTTTTGAAGTAATTCTGAGCTTCTTAGCATTCTGGTTTTCATGGATGCTAGGTGTCAACCAACATTTTATGCACCTTACACATTCAACTACAGCATTCATATTTTAATTTTCCCCTAAAAATGTGTTTTGATCTTTCAAGATGATTGCTGCTAAAAGGTTTACTGCAAGAGAAAAATGTTACCCAACAACACAATAAATAATTGTTGTAGATACACTGAATAGAAAATGACAAAACCACTGTGGGCAAGAATACTCAAACTGCCACCTGGACCCTCTCTGACCCCACTGCTCAGCTTCCTTTTCCTGCACACATTTCACCTGCACCCACCTTGCACTTTCTCACATTTCCCACTGATCCTGCTGCTGTGTGGCCACCACCTCCCGCCTCAGCAGGGATGAGGGAGAGTGGTGGGCAGCGAGTTCTCTCACGACCACTGAGTCCTGAGGAGCTGGTGGCTGGGCACTCGATGTTTTATAACACTCAAATGGGGTGTTAGCTGCGCCTTATCAGGGAACAGCTGGGGAAAGGCAGAGGGCACTGCTGGGCATCCTTTGGATTTTACCAGGAGGGAAAATTGTGAACTCAGTTTATGCACATGTCTCATCCCTTCTGTTCAAGACTGGAGGAGGCTGGGAATGTCAGGTGGAGGCCTGCTAATCCAATCCCAGGGTGTTTAACGCCACTATGATGACGAGTGTTCTGTTTTGTTTTTAATACTCTACAAGTAACTTTTCTACCGGATGGTTTTTTAAGCCTCACTGAGGATATGTTTTGTATTGATTTCAGAGAGAGAGGAAGGGGGAGAGAGAGAAACATTGATATGAGAGAGAAACATCAATCGGTTGCCTCACGAATGCTCCCCAACTGGGGATCAAACCCACAACCTAGGTATGTGCCCTGACTGGGAACGGAACCTGAAACCTTTTGGTGTAAGGGACGATGCTCCAGCTGGCCACCGGGCCAGGACTGTTTTCCTTCCTTTCTTCCTTCCTTCCCTCCCTCCTTACTTCCTTCCTTCCTTCCTTCCTTCCTTCCTTTCTTCCTTTCTTCCTTCCTTCCTTCCTTCCTTCCTTCCTTCCTTCCTTCCTTCCTTCCTTCCTTCCTTCCTTTCTCTCTCTCTCTCTCTCTCTCTCTCTCTCTCTCTCTCTCTCTCTCTCTCTCTCTCTTTTTATACTGAGCATCTGATATGTGTTAAACAACCCAAGACTGTTCTGGAAAAACCTGGAGGTATAGCCACCCTTATCAATCATTGCTTTGGTTATCCTATGACTTCCTGATGAAATAGAATATTGTACGAATTTTAGAACAAGTTCTACATACTAAAAACGACCTATCATTTCGATGTGAACAAACGAGTGAAGTCGGTACCGGGACAACATAAAACCAAGAGATGAATGGCAGCTCAGCGGGCTCAGGTGTGCGTCACAGTCAGCTCTCCTGGCAGCCGGATCCCAGGGACAATCTGCTCCTTCTCTCACTGCCTGGAG
The DNA here is from genome assembly GCF_000147115.1 of Myotis lucifugus. NCBI lineage: Eukaryota > Metazoa > Chordata > Mammalia > Chiroptera > Vespertilionidae > Myotis > Myotis lucifugus. The sequence goes on from NW_005871182.1 coordinate 2,591,767, forward strand.
CGATGTTCACTGAACTGCAAGCCGAATTCTCCAGGGGAGAGGAAACCCTGGGTAATTAATCTTACTCCGGGGCTTCGGGGCCTCCTAAGTGTGGGGTAAGTGTGGGCCCACAGCACGGAAACCCTTTAACTGCGCCCCAAGAGCAGTTCCGGAGAGGCCACTTCTTTTGTTTGTGTTGGGAGGGGCCAGGTTAGAAGTGCAAAGGGATAGTGGGTTTGACCAGCTTTTATACAAGTTGCGTAAACCTCATTGTCTGAGGCTTCATCACCTGTAAAGTGGCCCTCACCGCACAGGCTGCCAACACATGTGGGTCAGAGCAGCTGGGAGCAATTTTCAGTTGGAAAAATAACTTATGTGGAAAAGCAGCATAAACTTTCATCATATACCGGCTGGTTGTAAACGCAGGTCACGTCAGGGAGGAATGCGAACGGCTTGTTTTTCTGCGGGGCTGCGGTCGTCAGGTATTCCTGGGGCACACGCGGCACCCACGTCCCAGGAACAGGTCATCGTAATGAAACGAACCGGATCGCCTTCTTACCTTTCCGGCGTCCTTAACAGATGCTTCAAGTTTCACAAAACTCGATTACAGCCTTGTGAGGGCTTTTCCCCAGCACCCTGATCTCCATGATGTGCTGGTAGAGAAAGCTTATCACAGGAAACAGTATGGCCCAACACGGTGAGAGCGGATTTTTTAAAATATAAAATCATGTGCTCGCTTCGGCAGCACATATACTAAAATATAAAATCATGCCATACGGACTTGGATGAGCGGGTGACCGTGACGGGAGGTGTCCAAAATGGAGAAAACAACGGATGTGGTCTGTCCAGAAGCAGAGTAAAACCATATTGGAAATTTGGAATCGTTTACGGTCTTTATCACCAGATATCCTGCTCTCCTCCCGGTGCAGGAGGCAGAAAGCCCGAGTGGCTCTCCATCCACAGAGTGTTAGAGAACTGGAACTGCACATGGGACTAGCGAGTGCCACTGTGTCACCTCCGCTTGCTGTTGGCCCAAAAGGCAGGATAAAAGGCTCGTTTTCCCACAATCCCATGGTGCAACCATTCTTTGTTTTCCGAAGCCTCCTTTGGAAAAAAAATTGGTAGTAAAACATACATAACATGAAATTGGCCATTTTAATCATTTTCAAATGTACAAATCAGTGGCATTCAGCACATTCACAATGTGGTGTAACCAGCGCCGCTGGCTATTTCCAGACCTTGAGTTCTATTTTTCTAAGCTTCTCTGAGATGCAACACTTCAGCAGAAAGAGAAAATGCATGGTTTTGCTTTAAAGCGAGATCAATAAGCAATTGCTTGTTCCTGCGGGGGAATGAAGACAATTACTGAGACAGCTCTTGTTAGGGATGTTTGCATCTGTCAACAGACAGTGCTTAACCCTTTTCTGAACCCTGCTTTTATCCTAGGGGGTTGTAAACCAGGGAAAGGCTACAAAGATCCGTAAGTGCTCTAAAAAGACATTTCAGCCGGACCGTATGGCTGGCCTGGGAGCAGAGGAGAACCTGATGATGTCATGTATGGAAGCAGGGAAAGGTAGCCATGCCCCGCAAAGGTGAGATAGGACTCTGTGTTCATTAAGTAGGGGGACAAGGGGAGTTTAGTTTTCAAACTTCTGCAATTCAAGTTGTGTATGGGTGTGATTTAAAATGAAGATGCTGTAAAATACGCATGCATTAAAGGAAATTCACAAAACATAGACCCGAGTAACTTGAGACCTGCAGTCTCTGGAAACATGTAATCTTCAGGTCTAGTGCCTTTGATGCTTACAGAGCATTTACCTCTTCTAAATAGCCCATGCTAATGTCCCATGCAGGCTCCTTCACTCACCACAGCCCCTGTGGAGGTAGCCGGGAAGCCCTGTTGAAGTCCTGTTTGGAGTATTTATGGTCTATTTCTGAACCTGTCTCTTCTGTTTTGAAATCATGGCTGCAAAAAAGCTCATAATTGATAGGTTTAATTGGAAAAATGGAAATGGGACTATGAGTTTAGCTTAACAACTTATTTCATGCATCAGATAGAGATATCCATCATTATGATTATATTTAACAGAAAGATGGCAGTATGTTAGCATTTGTTCAATCATTATAACTACTAAATGGGGGTTGGTTTTATTATTATTCTCTGTACTTTTTCTGTGTCCACTATGACAGAAATAAATAAGTCCAACTTATAGGAATTAACAGAGCAGGGGACACCCTCCTCCTGGGGTAGGCAAAGGAAATGTCAACCCTGTGTTTTTTAGAAGTGGCTGGGCTTCCTAGAATAAAGTTGTTTCAAAACTCCCAAGCAGTCTTATCTGCACATCTTTTGAAAAAAGGCTTGATTGTTGCCTCCAGCCCCCAGGACGATCTCATCGCTTTGCTCCAGGGACACTGCAGTGTACGCGAAAGAACATTTTCAACAAGTGCTAAGGATTGTGCCCATGGTGGCTGCTTGGGAAACTATGGTGAGTGAATTCAGAAAATAGATCGTCCTGATTCTTTGGACAAAGTAATGAATGCCCCTTAGTAATGAACATGCCTTGTTTATTTTTAGTCCTTTTGAATGCAATCAAGGAAAGGAAAGAAGCGCGCAGGAGGCCCAAAGGCACTTTGGCACTCACCAAAGCAGCCAGACGCTGAATAACACAGTGGGGGTCTACGGCTAAGTCCCATTTTTGTGTTATCCAATGACACTAGGAGACGCGCTTTTAGTTCAAAGCGTTATTTCTCTTCAAGTGTCTTCACGGAGCTGTTGGTAATAACGCTAGAGCGATTTCAATGTACCGAGTGTCTGAGAGTTGTCCCAGGGGATAAAGGTAAGAAAAAGAAAAGGGCAGACGGAGAGCATTGGACCACAAAGGCTGGGAATTTCATTGGTCTGTGGGAGAATTCCTTGGCCAGTAGCTCTAGGAAATGGGGTGCTTTAGAGCCACACACGTTCTTAAAAACAAAGGGGCGTTGGGGATGCTGCATTAGTGAGGATGCTTATAGCTGCAAGGAACCACAGACCCAACTCGGGATGGCTTAACCCATAAGGGGATTTGTGATCTTGCATGACAAGTCCTAACACAGGCTCGCCCAAGGCTCCCCAGGGCACTGGCTCCTCTGCTGTGGACTCCTGGATTTGTCCTCTTCTCTGGGTTGGCTTCATCTAGCTGCAACTCTGAGGATCACATCCATTCACGACAGTGTCTTGTGGTCTTTAGCCCCAGCCTTGGCTGGGAAAGTGTACCCACGTGAGCGAATCCCAGGAACAGACTCTGTACAATGAGGAGGTGCTGGATCCAGCTGCCCCCAGGACTCCTGAGGCTGCAAAGGCTGAGAGATGCTATAAAAGTAAGAGGAAGGTGTAAGGTAAGAGATCAACTCCAGGTCTTGAGGTGGACACAGCCACCTCAGTCCTTGTTTCTGACTTCTGAGAGAAAGCAACCAGCAAATCAAGTGAAAACAATACTGTGCGCCATGGGCTTCTACTTGGCGCAATGCCTTGAGGACACAATCTCTCCTCAAACATGCTCTTGTTAGAGACACGCGTTTTTCATGTTAATACAATAACATCGCCTTATATTTCTGTCATAGAGGCATCACAAAAGCTGGAATTTTGTCTTTTTTGCTACTGGACCAGCAGTGCCTGGACCACTGACTAACACGGACAGCCCATCTTTTCCAAACAGTCAAAATGAAAATTGACTACAGAATCTCCAAAACAGGGAGAACGCTTCAGTGTAAGCTATTCCAAGAAAAATGGACCCATAACACATTACAAGGGTGATCTGAAGATTGTAGCTGGAATCATGATTTTTAGCTTTCCCCGCCCCAACGCATTAACTTGTCGTGTGAGGGATGTTTTGCTCAGCATTATCTCAGATCACAGATGAGCAAACGAACATTTTAAAATATTTACAGCTAACTTGCTTGTTCTAAAAATAAAACCTCTTCATTGTGTGCCTCAAATTATTATTTTAAATTCATTTACAGACACGGAATGCGCTTTTGCTTGGTAAGAACAGCAGCTTTCCCATCACACCCTGTTTGTTTATGGAAAAGCTTCATGGGCTGCATTCTGAGTCCGACAGTGAAGTAACTTCTTGGATCAACATGGCCTCTGGATATGAAATTCCACTTTATTCATCGCTGGTCTCTGTATAGTAGTCTGCATAGATGACACTTTCACATTGCCTGCAGCTCTGGGGAGAGAGACAATTCCCTAACAAAGCAGAAAGTAACTTCAAAGTATCTTCCACAAAGGCCTGGGCCCGTAGGCAGTTGAAAACACTCTGTTCCACCTTCTCCCTTTCTAGAGAAAATCATCCGGGTGCTGCTGTTCGGCTCCTGGCACCTGGATCTCTAAAAGCGCTGATTTTAAAGTCACATGAACAAAACTATTTTGAATCCAGCTTGTTTGTTTCCATCAAAATACATATGAAAATTCCTGGTGCAGAAAAACTCAACATGTGCTGTAATACGGGGTGCACTTCCCTCCAACTACGTAGAAAGGCTGAATTTCTGTTAAATCTTCAAAGGACTGGTCCCAATAGCTTAACTTCATTTTTCTCTTATGATAGTTAAAAAAAAAACAATGTTTTCCATACGCTTCTTTTAAAAAGAGGCGGCTGATTAAGAGAACAACAGGCCAGCACCATTATATAAGTAATGTTATTGGGTTTTCTGAAGTTTTATAATTGTTTCTAGAACAATACACCCCCCCCTCCACACTTCCCCCCCAGTCACCCCGAAGCAACTCTGCATTCATATTATATTTTCAACCTAACAGTGTCCCAAAGCCTAAGAGTTTCCTTGCTGAGAAGCTATCTTGGAGGTTTGGTTACTAATTTTTTTTTTTTTGATAGCCTGTAGGGCAAACTGCTTAATTACTAGCAAGCCATCAACTTCCTGGGAAGCCCATTTTTTTCCCAGAATTAACGTCTCCTAGCTGCTATACCCAGCGTTTCTGCTCCTCCCTGTCTGATTAGACGTTCATGTGAGAAGGCTCTGATTCAGTTTCAGCTCATTGAACAGTTGCAGCATTTTAGTGAGACCACATGCTGAGGGTCCCCCGTCAATATTTTATGAGCTAAGATGAGGTCTTCCTGGAAGGTGTTTCTTCTTCCTCTTCTTCTTCCTCTTCCTCTGGATAATCCACTGAACCAACCAAACTTCCCTTGGGGGCTGTTACTGATGTAGCCAAGTGTGTAGTTTTGGAAGAGGCTCTATTGGCACTTGCTGGTGGTGTTGGGGCCACTACAGGTCTGCTCTTTGCGCTGCTTCTCCATCAGCACTGGCCGAGGAGGGGAAAGGAAATGAGAAGCCACCGGAAGCTGTCGTTCTGGGACGGTTTTCCTTGTCTTCACTTTTTTTGGCTTTCTTAGTCTTCACACATTTTTCATAACATCTTCTGGCTTGGATTTTTCCACTGGTGCCAGAACTACTTTTCCTTCTTCCTCTTCACCTTCATTAAACCCCATTTCTTCATCCTCTTCCCAGGCTTTTGCATCTGCAAAATCTGTTACTGCGCAGGACAGATGGTACACTGATCAGGTTCTGATTTTGTCTGTCTTCTTCTTGCTCATAGTTAGTCTTTAATCCTTGGAATGTCTGAACATATTCAATCAATTCAAGTGATTTATAAGAGTTTTCAACTATACGTGCAGTAGAAGACTTAATATCTTCCATTCTTACAAATGCAAAGAACTCAATTACAGCTGAATTTAACAGATTGTACTAAGTTCCATTATCCAGAAGAGCATGAAGAGCATTTACAACTGGCTCAAAAAGATTTCTCTTGTTGATGTAACGATTGTAAAATTCATCTTGAAGGCCAATTATCTGCCTCATAAAACGAAGAGCACACAAGGCCAGGAAAGTGTGCTTGGAATTCATCAAGACCAAGACTCTTCTTAGCAAATCCTTGTTCATAATATAATTTTTATGTGATATGCATGATGTTCCACACAAAATGCGAGTAGCTCTGAAATTAAGGCAAGCAGCTATGCTGTTTGATAATTATCAGGACAAATGGTGCTGTTTTTGTTAGATCCAACTATATTATTCTTTTCCCTTTTGTCTTCTGAAGTTTTGGTCAAACATGGTGCTGTGAGGACATGCATACAATGGTTGGGGAAGAAATGTAGAAATTTACCTTTTTTCAGTTTTATTAGTTGCAGCCAGCATGTTCTCTGGGTCAATTCGAGTACAAAGAAGTCCCATGAACTGAACAGCACCTCCTAGATCAGGATCACAGATCATTTGTTCAGTTACTACATTAATGAGAAGGATATCATGGTCACTCTGTGGGCTTTTTGAATGACAAATTCTCAGGCCATGGATGGACTAAACTCTGTTAGGTAAGAAAATTTATCTGCAGCAGTTGACCTGACCTGAAAATCATCCATGCCCATTACAATTTCAAGAGCAGGAAGAATCCTGAACTTTGCCAAAGTTTTGGAAAATGCATCCCTGTTTTGAGGTTGTAATGTCAACTCACACAGTTTACCATCATGTGTTAATTGTGCCAAAAACAGACAAAAACTCCTCATCTTCCTGCAACATGCTGACTATCTAAAATTTGTTGAATTAAATAAAAGATGTCAGAGCAGAAAGAAAATTCTCTTCAAAATGGATGGCATAGCCCTGGCAGGTTTGACTCAGTGGCTAGAGCATCGGCTTGCAGTCGGAAGGGTCCTAGGTTTGATTCCAGCCAAGGGCACATGCCTGGGTTGCAGGCTCCATCCCCAGTAGGGGGTGTGCAGGCGGCAGCCAATCAGCGATTCTCTCTCATCATTGATGTTTCTATCTCCCTCTCCCTTCCTCTCTGAAATCAATAAAAATATATTTAAAAAACAAACAAACAAACAAAAAGGACGGCATAGGCAAAACAATGTCCTGAATGTGCTGTATCCTGTAAGTCTGATGTACTTTCTACCTTCATTCAGAGTCTGTTATTGGCATAACTTTCTTAAATTTTGCAGTTTTGGTCAGGAATTCTCTATGCCTTTTTGGCTGAGCCAAAGCAGGGTCATATTCAAGGCATCCGACGACATGGATGGTACATGCATCAGAAAACATTACCTCAAACAGAGTTGCCTTATTTAGGAATAAGATTCCTCTAACAATTTCATGCACATGGTGTGAGCCTTCGGCGTTTTCTAGGGTCTCACAGGCTTGGAAGAGCTGCAGTCGTTTTCTAATATAACCTTCATTTTCCAAGGCCAGAGCCAGCTTTTCCCTGCGGATAGGTGAGGAGAGAGCTGAGGCGACTGAGTCAGCAATCTCTTCAAGTTTATTGGGTTTACATGTGGGCAGATCAGCCAGGGGACTGGCTTCAGGCATGTCTTCAAATCGTTCTTCTTCTGATTCGTCAGTGAGGCCCTGTGTGACTGCCACTGATGGAGCAGAGCCTTGAATGTAACCAGTTTCCCCCCAGATCCCATCACCACCAGCTTTTTCCTGAAAACGTAGAGCCAGATCCCAGTGTTCAGCTTCTGACCAAACGGTTCCTGTCTCTTGTTGTTTCTGATATGCAGTGTTTGGATTTATGTTGGATTCCGAGAGCAGTGATCCCTGGGACGAGGGCCCAACCAGCAGCGACATCCCCCTGAGCTCCTCCACGGAAGTGGCAGAGACGGCCGGTGCTTTGGTCGCCCTCTCGCCGGTCTGCATTCGGGGCACAGACCTTCGCTCCCACCACCACCGCAACCAGTCCACATGCGCCATCTTGATATAATTTCTGATAGGGTGGGTTTATGAATCATCTTGCTTTGTTTCATATTTGTCCCATGTGTTCTTGGTTCCTTCTTTCCTGTCCTCTCATAGATTATTATTTCATATTCCTTTTATCTCCTCTTTTGATTCTTAGCTGTGCCTCTTTGTTTTATTTCAATATGCAACCTTAATATATCATTGTCAACATTGAATAAATATTACAGCACTTCCTGGACAAAGCAAGAACCTTAAAACACTACAATTGCATTTTATCCCTCCGTTCTTCAGTGGTATTTTTGTCATGAGTTTTACTTCTACATGTGTTATAATACTTGCTATTATTTTCATTTGAACATTCAGACATCTTTTTAAAATTAAAAATAATCTTTTCTATTTACCCACACACTTGCTTTTTCCAGTGCTTTTCATTCCTTCCTGTAGATTCCATTTCCCACATGGATACTGTCCCTTTAGCTTAAAAAACCTGTCGAGATTGTAGTGATGCAAACAGAATGGCTTACTTCTTGAGCTTTGGGTTTGTTGGTATCACATTCTCTCAGATTTTGTTTGTTTGAGAATATCTTTTTTTTTCTTTCTCTCCCTCATTTTGAAGTATATTTCCACTGGCTATAAGCTTCTAAGTTGACATTTATTATTTTTCTTTCATCATTTTAATGATGTTATTCTATTATCTTCTAGGTTTTCTTATTTCTGATTAGAAGTCAACTGCCATCTATGTCTCTCCTTCCTCTGCCCCCAAATAGAAAGTGTCTCTTTCCCCCTCTGGTTTCTTTTATGAGCTTTCCTTCTGTCTTTGATTCTTCAGTGACCGTGATGTGCCTGGGAGCGATCTTTGTATTCATACAACGCTTGGGATTTGCTGAGTTTATTAATCTGTGGTTTAATGTCCTTTGTTAATTTAGGAATTTTCTGACTATTAAGTCTTCCAATCATTATTTTGTGCAGTTTTTTATTCTTTCTTTGCCCAGTTCGTTTTCTTTCTTTCACTCCACATATGTTAGATTATTTGATATTGCCCCCTGAGTTCCTAATATTTTGTTTTTAATCGTTTTTTCTCCTTTGTGCTTCTGTTTAGATCAGTTATATTGACTTGAATTCAAATTCTCCAGTGGTTTTTCTTTATTTTTTTTCTGTGCCCAGTGTTCTCAGGAATTTAGTTCATTTGTCCTTCTTGGTGTCCATAGCTCTTCACTGTTCACTGGCTTTAAAGAATTAAAGCTGGAAAAGGTAAGGAAAAGGATTCTCCCCCAGAGCCTCGAGAGGGAGTGTGGCCCTACAGACACCTTGATTTTGGCTTGGTGAACTAATTTTAGATCTGACCATTCAGCCAAGTGTGTGGTAATTTGTTACAGCATCCATCGGAAACTAATACAGCAAAAATGGAGTTTCTTTCTTTCCATCTAAATTGAAAGTCTGGGGTGTTGGTGCCTACGTGCAACCCTTACCAGTTTTCTAGCCACTATTCTAGAGGTAAGTACCATGGAATAGGCAATGCAAATGAGAATGAGGAAGAGAGTAGCTTAGACTCACAGGGCATGCCTGTGGAAGGCTGGGCCCCAGCTGATACACTACTTTAGAACAAAGGGGTGTTTCCTGAAATAACTGAAGGAGTGCTGCAAAGGACCATATCTGTGCTCAGCTTCATTCCCACAGTTGACGTTGATTCCCTGTTAATAGCTTAACTGACAGACAGCAAGGGGTGTGTAGGACTTTCCTCCATAAATGGTCCTGAGCACACTCCACAGGAAGCCTGGTTTAGGGCTTTGGAGACGAGAGCAAAATTAAAAGTTGAAACCAAGCAAAGGAAAACTCAGAGAGGAATTCGGAGAACAAATGTTCTTGAGCAAGATGTTCAAGCCCTGAGTCAACTTTTGATCCCTGGGGCATGGTGAGCAGCCTGTGTCTGGGCTGTGACAGGACTTTTGGTGGGAGGCGGTGAGCTCCCCACTTCTCATTTCACGGAAGCCCTGGGTTAGTCCCAGGGACTGTGGATGGGCTGCTGAGGCCCGGTGAGCGCCAAGCTGTGGAGAAGAGGAGACTCACTTTTCTATCCCATCTTCCCAGGGCCTCAGGCTATTTTGAAACCAGCCGCTGCACTTCCCCAAAGGGTCTTCTTTGTTCCCTTGGCTCCCTTCTGGAACAGTCTCCATGTATCTATTTACGCAGGTGCATGTCGAGTGCAGCCTGGAAAAGTGTTGCTGAAAGTCACGCGGGTCATGTCTCAGGTGTTGGACTTGCTCTTGCTTCACCTCACAGTCTTTGCTTCATCTTATAAAGTGTATTTTCCCAGCAAAGGGCGAGGTGGGGTGGGGCCAGAGGAGGGTGAGAAGGAAAGAAACCCCTACCCTGCCCCACTTGGAGAGTTTAAAGTGGTCATGTGCTCCAATCCCTCCTCCCCATTCATTCATTCATTCATTCATTCAACGAACGCTGATTGCGGACTTGCCTTGTGGCAGGAACTATGTTATGGGATACAAGTATGAATAGGGCAGGTTCATCTGGTCCTCCCACTGCCCCCATCGCAGGTCCCAGCAGCTTGGCAGCCCCTGTTCTCCGGACCCTGGGCCGGGCCGCCTCCACGATGCCCAAGAGGAAGGTCAGCTCTGCCAAGGGGGCGGCCCAGGAGGAGGTGGGCCGGGTTGTCAGCCACACCTGCTCCTGCAAAAGCCAAAAAAGGCAGCGGGAAAGGATAAATCTGCAGCCAAAAAGGTGCAAAGGGAAAGAAAAAGGGGAGCAAAGGGAAAGCAGGTGCCAGTGGCTGACCAGGAACCTACAGAAGATCTGCCTGCGGGAAACGGAGAAACTGAAGGCCGGGGGAGTCCAGCCTCCGATGAAGCAGGAGAGAAAGAAGCCAAGTCTGGTGAATGTCACAGGCCAGGGCTCAGCAGTAGTCCCTGTCTCCCTGCTTGCACAATCCAGAGGAATCGTTTTAGCAACTGTTCTGCACATACAAGGTTTTGAGTAGCTCTAGACACCTTTTTAAGAAGGAGGGAGTTCCACTTCATCCCACTTTTTTAAAGTATGAATGCTTTTTTTTTTTAAGAGATGAATAATTTGCCGGTTGTTTATTTTTTGGCACAACCAGAAATAGTGGGGTCTTGAATATGGAGGCTTTGACTGTCTTAGCTGTCAGCCTAACATTCCATAGATGGGGGTCGTTTTTATATCCCGTAATACAGAGCATACTAAATGGCAATTTGGAGTCAGTCGTGCGTTGGCTATGTCTTGAACATTTTAAATTGCTTCTATTCACATGTGTTTGGTAGAATTGTTTCCTGAAGAAAAGCACTCCTGGGTGTTGGCTCTCTCCCTGTCAGAACGTTATGCTTCTGTAGCATCTTTGGTTGGTCGTCCAGCTTTCCTAGTAACTTTGCTAATGTGCTGTGAGCGATTGAACATGTGATTATGTAGAATAGGGGGCATTAAATTGTGAATTAGTGAGGGGAAAAGTATGAACAGGATATAGTCATTGACTCGGGGGAGTGCACGGTTTAGAAAGATAAACAGGCCTATTTTAAAGTGGGGTGGAGTGGGAAGTGCCTGCGTGGCATGAATGAGGAGCACCTGCGTCCGAGTCCGGCCGGGCTCGGGGAGACAGGGAGGCTTGCCTGACCGCCCATTTCACAGCTGAGGATAGTAAGGCTCGCAGGAATCTGTGGCCGAATTAGGCCCGTGCTGCTGGGAGGGAGGGCATTGCTTCGCTTCAGGGAAGGAAGTCTGGCTTCATTCTCCCAGTGAGACCTGGGGTGACTCCCTGCGAACAGCACAGCCCCAGGGGACCAGGAGAGCTTCCAGAAGCAAGAGGACTTCCAGGAGGTAGGTGGGAGGAACAGATGGAATTCCTCAGGCGGCCACAGCATGAGGTGCGAGGGCTTTGGGGTTCCAGCACATTCCCTATTGGTGGGGCAGCAGTAGGGGAGGAAGGTTAAGAAAGACCATGATTTTGTCGCAGTTTTAGAAAACTTTGCTTTTCCCCACATTCACACGCAGGCTCGAAGCACCTGATCACGGTGGAGAGGCTTGGGCCTGCGTGCTCATTTCATTCCTGAGTCCTCTCTCTCTCTCTATCTCTCTCTCTCTCTCTCTCTCTGTCTGTCTCGGGCTTCAGAGTTAAGCAGCTTGTTCCACGTTGTATCTGGAGTGTGAACTCTGGGCTCTGAGCTCAGAGCCCAGGTCCTTGGCTGTCACACGACAGAGGCCCAGGAATGAGAGGAAACCCAGGGATCCTGTGTGAGGCCAGTGCGCGGGGAGTGCACTAGCTGCTATTTCCTGGTCCCCTCTTAGGAGCTTTAGCTTCTCCATCCTCACATCTCTCTGAGGACAGCACGGCTATTGCCCCATTTTACAGGCGAGGAAATCGAGGTACAGAGATGTTAAGTAACGTGCCCCCGGCCCCCCAGCTGGTAATGCGTGGGCCGGGTTGGAATCCACATGCGCCAGATTCCAGTCCCTGTACTTGCAGCTGTGATACGTAAATGATGGAAATCAGCGAATGCCACAAACCAGGTTGGGACATTCTAGGTCGGTGGTTCTCATCTGGGGCAGTTTTACCCTCTGGGGGACATTTGGCAGCGTTTGGAGACGTTTTTGATGGTCGCAATTGGGAGGGGGTGCTACTGGCGTCTGGTGGGTCAGAGGCCAGGGTTTCTGCTGAACATCTGGTGCTGACTGGACAGCCCCGCAAAAAAAAAAAGAATCAACAAAATGTCCATAGTGCCGAGGTTGAAAAACCCGGTTCTAAATTTAAATAAATTCCAACACGTTTAGGAAACATAGCCTATTTTTCCATCCGCTGCGAATTCCTTAATTAAAGGTAAAAGAATCCCGGTTCCAATTTCCTTCCAGCTTCACTTTGCTCCTTCCAGAACCTTTTGGCAATGAGGCCAGCGGCTCCTGTGTGTGCTCCCCCGGGGACAGATGGTGTGAGAGCCCATGGGGGGCCCGCCCAAGCCCCCAGACCTGGCCCAGACCGAGGAGCGCACCTCAACAGCCTCCAGGTCAAAAGCATGAACTCTGACCCTGGACAATGCCAAGAGCAGGGCTCCTTGGAGGTGGAGCATCTGTTTCTTATTTGCTGGTTGTCGGGTGTTTCTCGGGATAGTTAAGCCTTTTCCAGTGTGAAGAGCTTTTTGAATAGTAAACTGCAGCAGGCTGCGGGCGCAGGCCATACCCCGGGCATACCTTGCTCTAATTTGCACAAAGGCACGGAATGAACTAGCAAAGACCCAACACTCCACAGAGCCCAGGCACGAGTAACTGAGTTTTTGATTCTTTTGATTGAAAAAATGTATCCTGATCCCGTAACTCAGCGGTTCTCAACCTGTGGGTCGCGACCCCTTTGGCGGTCAAACAACCCTTTCACAGGGGTCGCCTAAGACCATCCTGCATATCAGATATTTACATGACGATTCATAACAGTAGCAACATTACCGTTATGAAGTAGCAACGAAAATAATTTTATGGTTGGGTCACAACAGGAGGACTGTATTTAAAGGGCCGGAAGGTTGAGAACCACTGCCGTAACTACTCTGAATTCAGCAGCACAGGAAGATGAACTTACATTTCATTAATCAAGCAACACCCGTCCTTTTGAAACATGAGAGTGCCGGAGGTTACTTATTCAATCGAATGACAGGGCTCGGCCTGCATGGATTCGGGGACTCTTGGCAGCAGCTCCAAGTGGTCCCAGGAGTCTGGGGCTGCAGGTGAGCCAGTCCTGCCCTCGATCATTGTACACAAAGGTCGCTCTATTCCCTAGTTGAAGAACTTACTTTAGGGGCAGAAGGCCAGTTGGCAATAGGTGAACATTTTAAATATTATTACAGAATAAAAAATTCAAGCTTTAAACATTTTCATTCTTCCCAGTTGTTTGGAAAAAATTAAGCCCTTGGATGAAAACCAGAGGCATAACGGCATGTGAGCCCCTCTCCCAACCTCCTCTTGTCCTGCCCAGATCTGCTGCAGCTCTGTTCTCCTTGCCTTTGAAGACCTTCAGTTGTTCTATAGGCTAGCACCGTTCTAGAATACAAGGCGGCCCTAACCGGTTTGGCTCAGTGGATAGAGCGTCGGCCTGCGGACCGAAAGGTCCCAGGTTTGATTCCGGTCAAGGGCATGTACCTTGGTTGTGGGCCCATCCTCAGTGGGCGGTGTGCAGGAGGCAGCTGATCGATGTTTCTCTCTCATTGATGTTTCTAACTCTCTATCCTTCTCCCTTCCTCTCTGTAAAAAAATCAATAAAATATATTTTTTAAAAAAAGAATACAAGGTGGAGCGGCTGGTGTGGCTCAGTGGTTGAGTGTAGACCCATGTACCAAGGGGTCACAGGTTTGATTCCTGATCAGGGCACATGCCCAGGTTGCAGGCTTGATCCCTAGTAGGGGACGTGCAAGAGGTAGCCTATTAATGTTGATGCATCAATGTTTCTATCTTTCTCTTCCTTCCTCTCTCTCTAAAATCAAAAACAGATTTTAAAAAAAGGATACAGGGTGGGGTAAGAGTAGATTTACAGTTGTTTGTATGGAAAATAATGGAATACTTAATAAATAATAATAATAATAATAATACAAGAATAAACTCAGTTTCACAACTGTAAACCTACTTGTGCCCCACCCTGTATAATGCAAGCCATGCATGTAATGTAAAATTTTCTTTTTTATTGTTGTGAATCCTCACCTGAGGATACTTTTCCATTGCTTTTCAGAGAGTGGGAGGGAAGGGAGGGGGATAGAGAAACAATGATGTGAGAGAGACACATCACCTGCTTGCATCCCAAACTCTCCAAGACCGGGAGTGAACCCCAAAACCCAGCTATGTGCCCTTGCTGGGGAATCAAACCCATGACCATTTGGTGTACAGGCTGACACTCCAACCACTGAGCAACATTGGCCAGGGCGGTAATGTAAAACTTTCTAGTAGCCCACATTAAGACAGTAAAAAGAAAGAGGTAAATTTAAATTTAACAATATATTTTGTTTTATTCAACGTATCAAAAATAGTATCTTTTCAACATGTAAACAATATTTTTAAAGTATTGATAAATACTAGAACCAACATATGTGCTGATATGAGCCCTGCAACGTGAATATCTTACATGATATATGAGTTGAAACCAAGTGTCATCCCACCAAAACCAATTTCTGTGTAACAAAAAGGCATTTTACACGGCTTCCATTTTAAAATCTAAATGAACTGAAGCTAAATAGAATGTACACTCAGTGCCAAGATGGAGTGGCCACCATCTTGGACACACAGCTCTAGACCAGCCGTGGGCAAACTACGGCCCGCGGGCCGGATCCGGCCCGTTTGAAATGAATAAAACTAAAAAAAAAAAAAAGACCGTACCCTTTTATGTAATGATGTTTACTTTGAATTTATATTAGTTCACACAAACACTCCATCCATGCTTTTGTTCCGGCCCTCCGGTCCAGTTTAAGAACCCACTGTGGCCCTCGAGTCAAAAAGTTTGCCCACCCCTGCTCTAGACCTTCACGTGTTTGACCGACCTGTGTCCGCCCCATCACTACAAGCCAGGGGTTGGGAGAGAAGTTCTAGAACCTTCTTGTGCCACATTAGAGCAGAGCTGTGGTCGTTGTCAGGATGCTCTTCCTGCGGCGTTTGCCCACTTCATGTTCCCTGTGGCGAGGAGGAGTGTAATCTATCTTGGGCCCCGCAGTGGTCGCCACACACAGCTGAAGGCCGTCCCCAGCAGGCTGGTTCTCAGGCGGGAGGAGGGGTCACCTGACTCTGACCCTGTCTCCAGGAGTGTGATTTTCAAAAGGATGAAGACAGGCAGACCCCCAAGGAAAAATTTCCTGGGTGGAAGTCAGGCTGAAGCTGAGTAGGGAAGAGGGTGGAAGGGTGGGGGGGGCTCCATTTCAGGGAGGTTCACCCCCACACTTGGAGGAAGCGCTGTGGTGTGGTCAAAGCCGGGAGGAACAGAGAGGACCTTTAGAAAAACACATTCAGGCAGAACAGTTTAATGGACACAGAGCAGCACACCCAGGGTCTACACAGTGACTATGCAATAGGATGTGGTCGGTACCTCTACTGACCTCTCTGGGCCATTCCAGAGTATTTTAGTGCTTAGACACACCCCGGACAGGCTTAGCATCACACTGCCTGCTGCCTCGCGCAGCCAGCGTTATTTGTCATCGCATCTGATCTCAGTGTTTGCCATATTATTGGATATCCTGTGGAACAGAATCTAAAAATACGCCCTTTTTCTCCTCTAAATCAATCCTAACCTTACAACTGGGGTGGCAACCAGAACATTGCTGGTGCCTCTGCTTTTCACTTTCAAGCGGAGGTGATGATATCCAGCTCCCATCTCATGCTGGTCTCGGTCTGGGTGGTTGAAGAGTATATTTCTAAGTTAAAGCCGCGCTCCTCTCCCCCCGCCCTCCCAGCAGCGATCGCATGCATTCATGGGCTGCAGTTTTCTGTCTTAAACGGAACAGTCCGGTCTCTCCCGATGTTAGGTCTTCAGCTGAAGTTATTTTCATCTCTGAGAATTTCTCCGGAGCTGCTTCTGTCGTGAAGGATAAAAGGAACAAAGGTTACACAGCTGCCCAAAGTCAGCTCAGTGTCTCTTTAAATACAGCCCTTGCCTCCAGGCTCGACCTCTTCCTTTTATGGAGGAGTCTGCAGCGAGAGGGGAGGGTGGAGAACAGCAAGTTCGCCTGGGCTTGCGCTTTAAAAATTCTTTTTATTTTATTGATTTCACAGAGGGAGAGAGAGCTAGAAACATCAATGATGAGAGAGAATCATTGATTGGCTGCCTCCTGCAGGCCCCCCACTGGGGATCAGGCATGTGCCCTGACTGGGAATTGAACTGTGACCTCCTGGTTCAGCAGTCGATGCTCAACCACTGAGCTGCACTGACCAGGCTGGCCTTGTGCTTTCCTCTTGTGTGGCTGCTGTATGAGCGTCTTCCAGCACGTTCTGAGAAAGCCAACGAAAGCAGAAAGGCCCTTCGAACCCTCTCTTGCCCCCAATGTAGCTGTTAAGCATACAAGTTCGGAGAACAGCCCCGTGCTTCCTGTGCCCCGTACCGGAGCATTCATGCTGCCGAAGGCCTTTCTGTAATATTCTCGAAAACTCTCATTATATTTATCAGAAACCAAGGGCAGGAGTATAGGCTGCAAGACCCGTTCACAGAAACATATGTGTCCCTGTTTTCATGTTCTGTGAGGCACTTACGCCAAGCATACAATTGTCTCCAGGGTCTATGACCATATAACCATTTTATCTTTGAAAGCTAGATCGCTTAAGAATTTTATTTTTTAAAGTTCTTAAACCATCCCCACCCCCCAGTGGCCATTGCCTCTGACTCTGAAAGTAGAAGGTGCCCGATTTTCTTCTTGCTTTTGCTCGGTGACTGCTGTGTGCTATTTGTTTTCATTCTGCAACAAGAGTTAAACTTCTTAGAGACACCGACCCCGCATGGAAATAATTGGGCGAGGGCCTGACTGGTTCTTTATGAGAAATACAAGACTCTGGGGGATCCCAGCCTTTGAGAACCATCACGGAATTTGCCCAGGAAGCATGACATTGGCGAAAAGGGAATATAGGTGCCTTTTACCACGTTTACATGGACATGGATTCTGGGTTTTACAAATGGAGAAATGTTGTGCAGGCCCCTAGGGATCGTGGACTGTAATGTAGAGAAAGAGAAAGGCTCTTTTGTATTTTAAGATCAAGTCGTATAGCCATGTCAGAGAAGCGACACTGTTTTCCCTCTTTACTTCTTTTTGGGGGGGGGGGGCATCGCAGAGAGAACCCAGTTTCACAATATGGATAGAAGATGTATTAAAAGTTTTTAACCCAGAATAGCCAAACCACTCTTGGAAAAAGAACAAAGGTAGAGACGTGTACTGCCCACTTTCAAAACCTGCTACAAAGCTACTGTAATTAAGACAGTGTAGTACTGGCATAAGATGGGCATATGGACCAATGGAATAGAATTGAGAGCCCAGAAATAAACCCATTTATCTGTCGTCAATTGATTTTTAACCAGAGTATCAAGACATTCAATGGGAAAAGAGTAGTTTTCTCATCAAATGGTCCTGGGACAACTGCTTATTCACAAGTGAATCTGGAACCCTATCTCACACCACCCATGAAAATGAATTAAAAATGGATCAAAGCCCTGCCTGGTTTTTCTGTGGTTAGAGCATTGTCTACTGACTAAAAGGTCTCAGCTTTGATTCTGGTCAAGGGCAGTACCTCAGTTACAGGCCCAATCCCTGGACCTGGTAGGGCACGTGCAGGAGGCAACCAGTTGATGTGTCTTTCTCGGGTCAATGTTTCTCTCTGTCTCGCTCCCTCCCTTCCATTTTCTAGAAAAAATAAATGGAAAAAAATTCCTTGGGTGAAGATTAAAGAATGGATCAAAGATATAAATATAAGGCTTAAAATTATAAAACTTTTAGAAGAAAACATAGATGTAAATCTTTGTGACCTTGGATTTGACAATAGTTTCTTAGATATGATACTAAAAGCACAGTATGACCAGTGGAAAAAAAAGATAAATTGGACTTCATCAAAATTAAGAACTTTTGTATGTCAAAAGACACTATCAAGAAAGTGAAAAAACAGCCCATGGACTGAGAGAAAATATTTGCAAGCCCCATATCTGATTAGGAGCTAATATTTAGAATATATACAGGATTCTTTCAATTCAACAATAAAGAGAAAAATAACCCAATTTTTAAAATGAGCAAAGGACGTGAATAAATACTGTTCCAATTTGCAAGTGGACAATTAGCACATGATAAGATGCTCTATATCATTAGCCATCAAAGAAATGCAAATCAAATCACTCAAGATAACACTTCACACCCATTAAAATGCTGTAACAAAAAAGTTAGCATTGGGTCTGGAGACGAATCCTCACGCGTTGCTGAGAATATAAAGTGGTGCAGCCACTGTGGAAAACAGTTTGGCGGTTCCTTAAAAAGTAAAAAATAAACTTACCATATGACCCAAAGTTTCCACTCAACTGAAGACGTGTGTTTATACACAAACTCGTACATGAATGGTCATAGCATCATTATTAATAGTAGATCCAAAGTAGAAACAGCCCAAATGTCCATGAACTGATGATGAATAAACAATGCGGCACATCCAGACTAGACAGTTAAGCAAAAGAAACCCTTCCGCCTCCCTTTCATCTGGATGTGCATCACGAATGCTTTCACCCCACGAGTCTTCCCTAGAGTGAGCCCTCAGCTGTGCAGGAGTCTGGGAGGGGAGTGCGTCCATGGAGAAGACGACTTCTCCCAGAGAGGGTCTGAGAGGGGAGTAGGCCTCCCTACCCTCCCCAAACCATCCCTCCTCTCCATAACTTGCGATGGTACTTGCGGTTCCACCAGCAGCCAATCCCCTGGCTTCGTGCAGAGCTCACAAATGGAAAGCCTATGTGAGCAAGATGGTGATGGGAAGGAGTGAATCGGGTGGGCGGGCAGGCTGGAAACACACCCCGATGAAGGAGCTGTGTTCCTGAAAGACCTTGGAACAGTGGTTCTCAACCTGTGAGTCGAGACCCCTTTGGCGGTCGAACAACCTTTTCACAGGGGTCGCCTAAGACCATCCTGCATATCAGATATTTACATTATGATTCATAACAGTAGCAACATTACAGTTATGAAGTAGCATCGAAAATAATTTTATGGTTGGGTCACAACATGAGGAACTGTATTTAAAGGGCCAGAAGGTTGAGAACCACTGCCTTGGAACCTCAAGTCGAGCACGTGGCTTCTGGGCCCAGGCCATTGATCTGGCATGTGGGCCGTGCCGGCCTCCCTGACCCATGGACCAGCTCTCTCATTCTGAGGGCTCAGAGATGCCACTGCAGAGGACAGCTAGGCTGTGCGGGGGGGCCCTTTGGGTGGGCACCAGCGCCTCACAGAGGCTCGGGACTAGAGCTAGTGTGTGAGGGAGCTTTGTTCCTGGGCACCTCTTTCTTAACTGGGGAGCGCCTTTGAGGAGAGGATGCCTAACATCCCACGTAGAAGCAAAGAGTCATCATAACTTGGGCTGTAACACCGCATGCGAGGGCCAGCAGGCCTGAGAGATTTAAGATTCATTTCTAAAACAGTGTTCCCTGTTCTGCAGCACGTAGGATATTTCATAATCCCAGCGGGCGGATTGCCTCTTGGCTTGCATTAGCGGGATGCTATTATCTCAAAAGTGTAAATCTCGGCTCTATTAGCTTTGGACAGGTTCTGGGGCCTCAGACTGCTGTTCCGTGGTCTCGCCATGAGCTTTGATGCGAGCGGATGAATGTGCAGACAATAAGAACAGATGTCAGAGCCCCCAGAAGATCAAAGTGTGGGCGCTGCCTTGGGAAAGCTGCCTGGGCCGCGCAGCTCCGGAATCTGCAGGAAGGCGTCATCCGTGTTCAAACAGCTCCGTCCCACCGAGGCAGCTCTACCGCCAACGTGCTCTTAACCGCTCCAGGGAGGACGAAAGCTCGCGCCCGGGCGGCCTTGACCCAAAGCCGGCCCTGGTCCGCGGTCACGGCCAGCGCTGGTTCTCCTCCCCCCAGCCTTGGTCCATTTCCCCAATATCCTCGTTCATTTGGTGCGAAGAACATTTTCTATCCTCTGTCCTAAAACTGCCCTAACATTGTTGTTTGTCTTTTCAAAATGGAAAATAAGAACCCACTGTTTCTAGCGTTGGTGGGCAGGGTGCCAGACAAGGGCAAACGAGGGGGTTTGATGACGCAGGGCAGAGCTCCCAGAGGGGCACAGGCTGCCTTCTTCCATCTTTCCCTTTTACCGTCCTCCGAATTGCTTTCTGATTCTTTTTAAAGGTTTCTCAACTTGCCCCTCCACCTTTCAGCCGTGTCTTCCCCCCCCAGCCCCCACCCTGTGTCCTCCGTGCCTTCAGTTGATTCTCCACCTTGGCAGGCCCATGTGTGTCCCTGGGCTTCTCTCCCGCATTTGCTCAAAAGCTTGTCATGCTTTTTCTCTCGGGATGACAGTGAGCAGAACGCTGCAGGATGACTTAGAGAGCGGAGCTCCCACACGCCCACTGCCGATGGAGTGGCGTCCTTCTCGCGAGGGCATCCCTAATGGATTGTTTCGCAACGTTTTGCTCAGCTGGCCGACTCCATTATGTTTTTCATTGTGCGCTTTTCTGTAGATGCGTTTCATCAGTACAGCGGGATAGAACAAACGTTGAATGGGGGGCGGGGGGGATCAAAAGTCGACATTTTTAGGACCTATCGTAGCATCATTAGGATGATCTATGCCAGAACCTGCATCTGGCGGTAAACTCTTTCTTCTTCAAGCATCCTTTTCCGCAATCACCCATCCAAACGTGGCTACTGTGGGAAAGGCCTTCGGCCATGGGCACTTTGTGGTTTTTAACAGGCGTGTCCTCCCGGCTGACTTTGCCTGCTAGAGGTTATCACCCGGCACTCCACAGACACAAAATCCTGACACGTTCACGACGTCCCGCCTAAGAAATTACCTGCCACCGAGGGCCGTAATTGACAAGGGCAGCACATTGTGCCATATGGTATGAGCGATCTCTGTCCCCGAATATGCAGCTCTCACGGTGTGACAAATTGTTTGTGGGACAACACACGCTACAGCCCAGACAGTTAGACAAAACACCCCACTGCCGTTGAAACCACAGTCTGGGCCCCCGAATAAGAAACATGCAAAATCCCACCTGCTGGCCAACATCGAGGCTTCAGTTTTCCTCCTCTCTCTCTCTCTCTTAGTTTTTTTCAACAAAGAAAATTAAATGTCAAATGAATGGAATATTGAGAAAAGGACCCAGGGTGAGGTTCCCACATACACTTAGTGATATTTTTGGTGGCCTAACTATTCACAGCTTGCAGTGGGGCTGAGGTCAAGCTGTTTGTGATTTGGAGTTTAAACCCTGATGTTTAATTGTTGCCAGACAGATGCAGCATAAAGGGCTAGCAGCACAGCAGATCTAGTCTCAGCAGTGATCTGTGGCCGGGGCCTGGCTACCTCTGGAAGATTGATATGCACTCGAGAAGAATCCTCGCCACAATTAAATGCTCATGTGCTCTGCCGCTCACCCAATATTTATGATACTTGAAGGCAGGAATTTTTCCATGGGTGGGAGGTGAGATTATTGGGAGTGAAACAGGGACGAGAGGATTGATTTGGGGGATCCATTCTGTCATGGAAAAGTCTTAAGGTTTTATTGCATTTGAAAAACCTCTCTTCTCAAGAGATGGCTTCTCCCGATGATGTAACAGGACGAGAATGCTGTGTTCTCTTTAGTAAAATCTGTGGTATTTGTGTCTGTTGGGTCTTAATGTGTATCATGTGCATTGAAAGCATGGGTACTTTCTATATTTTAAGTTATAAGCAAAGGTGTATGATTATATAAGCTATAAGTATATGTAACATATACATGTGAATACAACATACATATAGCAAAGTATACTTACAATTCCTCTTGTAGCCTTATTTTCACGGGGAACACTGTAAGATTCCATAGAAATGATTTATTGGTGCATGTGATTAAGTTTATAACCAGTTACAGTTTAAGAATTGTAGCCCAGTTGGTTGGGTGTTGTCCCGTGCACTGCAGGGTCGCCGGTTCGATTCCCAGTCAGGGCACATGCCCAGGTTGCAGGCTCAGTCCCAGGTAGGGGGTGTGCAGGAGGCAGCCAATTGATGTTTCATTCTCTTATAGATGTCTCTCTCTCTCTCTCTCTCTCTCTCTCTCTCTCTCTCTCTCTCCCCACCCCCACCCCCCAAAAAAATCAATAGAAAGGGGAAAAAAAAAAAGAATTGTGCCAAACCAAGAACTTGTTTTCTGGCGCTTTTGGTAGCCCTGCAGCCTGACGTTGGTACTGGACACCTGCCCTTAGGAGTTCTGTTGTCAGCACCACCAAGTCACATGCAACCTTCATCTTTCCAGTCCGTCCGTCAGCCCTGTTCCAGGCCCCATTTTGCAGTGTTCTCTCAGGTGGCCCTTAAATGCCCGCCCCCTGAGTCCATGTTCAGATCATTCTAGTCATTTTGCTTCCAGTCCCTCCAACTCCATATTAAATTCATCAGTAAATTCTGTCTCTGTTACCTCAAAAAAACTGCAACTGAGATCTCCAACGACGTGCCTCCACACCCTCAATTCCCGCCGGGGCCTCATCTGAACGCGACAGCAGGCTCCTGAGCGCCCTCCGCGTTCCCCGTGGCCCCATTCGGATCCAGTTAACATGGAGCAGCTGGAGTACCGCGCCCTGACCTGTTTGGCTCAGTGGATAGAGCGTTGGCCTGCGGACTGAAGGGTCCTGGGTTCGATTCTGGGTAAGGGCATGTACCTTGGTTGTGGGCTAGATCCGATCCCCAGTAGGGGGTGTGCAGGAGGCAGCTGATGGATGTT
Source organism: Myotis lucifugus (assembly GCF_000147115.1). Lineage (NCBI taxonomy): Eukaryota > Metazoa > Chordata > Mammalia > Chiroptera > Vespertilionidae > Myotis > Myotis lucifugus. The sequence continues at coordinate 2,614,864 of NW_005871182.1, forward strand.
TCTCTCTCATCCATGTTTCTAACTCTCTATCCTTCTCCCTTCCTCTCTGTAAAAATCAATAAAATGTATTTAAAAAAAAACAAACACAAAAAAAACAAAAAAGAACACACACCTCAGCCAGACCACATGACTTTCTTGCTAAAACTTTCAATGGCTTCCCATATCGCTTAGGAGACATTTTAAATTCCTCGTGATGGCCACACCTCACATTCTGCTCCTCTTGCTCACCAAGTTCACCATCCCTGCTCCTTTCAGTTCTGGAAACAAGTCAAGCTCGTTCCAGTCTCAGGGCCTTTGTACCTCGTGTTCCCTCTGCCCCAAACTGGTCACAGAATCCTACCCTTGTTGTCATATGGGTCTCAGCACGAGTGTCACCTCCTTAGAGAAGTTTTCCCAAAACCATCTTTAAAGTAGATACTCTCTGTTACTCCCTATCCTCTATTCTCTCCTTCTTGTCATTAGCTATAACCTGTGATTATGTTTCTTAGTTTACTTTATTGTTTTCCTCCATAAGACTCTAAGTCCAATGAAGGTAGGAACCATACATATATATATATTTGAAGAGGGTAATATAATATTTTGAAAATATTTTAATATTTGTCATTTTTCATGTATCCTCAGCGCTTAGCACAGTTTCTGGCACACAATAGGTACTCAATAAACACTTATTGAATGAATGACCAGAAAATACTTTTTAAATGTTACAGAAAAAATCCACCTACTGAAATGTCATCATCGGTCCTACTTCTGTGTCCTAAGGCAACACAAAATGATTCCACAGCTCCTTATACATGACCGCGTATCAAATCTCTGGTACCCTTCTTAGTCATTTCATTACTGTGCTGCATAGACCTCTCCTCCTCCCTTGGATGGCATGGCTTCCGACTTCCTCTCCACACTGCTCATTTTCTGTTGGAAGACTCTACTCTGACAACATCCCTCATGAAAAAAAGCAGATGTTTCCTGGTCACCACAGAGCCTAATTGGACTCATTCTCCTTGATGGGGATCATATCTAGCTCATAGGTCTTTATTTTCAGGATCTGTTGGGCTTCCCCCCAAACTCAACATATTGCAAAATAGAACATTCCCCAAGGTTTCTGGCATCTTTCCCATTTTCCATGATTTCTCAAACTCACTGCCAGTGGCTCTGAGATTATATCTGCAATTTTTTTTTTCACACTCTGGACTATAATCTGTCTGGGCCTAGAGGATTGAAATCATTTCTTATGCCAAGATTTTTTTTAATTCCCTAACTTATTGTGGGCTCCATTTTCCTCCTTTCATGGTCTTCTTTGCACATTTAGAATTCAAAATTTATTCTTCTTCATAAGATGGAATTTGAATTTTTGGTAATTTGGACTTTTAGCTGCCTGTTAACATTATATCATCTTCTTGGATCTATTACTTCCTGTTCTTCTCTTCTTCCTTTTCTTCCTCCTTCTTCCCTTCTTTTATCTTTCCTGCCTCCCTCCCTCCCTCCCTCCCTCCCTCCCTCTCTCTCCCTCTCTCTTCCTCTCTCCCTCCCTTCTTCTCTCCCACCTCATTCTCTTTCTCTCTCTGAACTGAACCCTTCCTGGAACCCCTTTTTAATCTCTCATGTTTCTTGGATTTCCCATTAGCTGAGGCTTTAGCCTTGCTGAAAACCTTCATTTTTCGTATTGTTCTTGGTATGTGTCCCTCATTATCTCTTGTGAACGATGGCCTTTTAAAAGCACGAATTCATGAGAAAGTTTTTTGTGTGGCCACACTGGCTTCGGGGTTTCTTATCCGCTTCCTTCGCACCAGAGTTCGTCATGATTGCACTGCCTCAGGATTTGCGCAACGCTCCCCTGCCTTGCTATTATGGACTCCCCAGAGACATGGTCACTTTCTCCTGAGCCCCTGTAATTTCTGTACAGAAACCAGTTCTTTCTTGTTGGTTAAAGTTATATCTAGAAGGGCAGTTTCTCCTCTCTGAGAGCTGAAATTGTTAGCTAGGAATGTTAAACATTTTTATAAGTGATTCTATTTTAGCCCAGTGTGACCTCCAGCAGACACAAAGCGAGTTCCAGTCCCCGGCCCTGTGATTGCTTGCTTGTGGTTACATGCTCTGCCTTCAGAAAGTCCCATCCTGTGGTGCCCCCTCACCCTAGCAGGACTCTGGTTTGCACATCTCCTGTAATTCTGTCCTGCTTCCACCCTCAGTGAGTGGCTTTCTGTACAGGACCAGGCCAGCTTTGTGCATCTCTATGTCCTATGTAAGGCCGCTTCCTTCTACCGCTGCGTTCCGGGCAGGCGTGTCCTCTCTCCATGTGAGAACGGCCACGCTTATGTTAACATCCCACATTCTCGTGTTTTGCCTCCCATCCTCTGTGAATCAAAGTCAGAGACATTTGAATGCATAAGGATTTTTCCTGACAAGTTTCTCTCACTTTCAACTGAGAATTAGGTGTGAGGTACCAGCTACAGTGGTCCAGCCATTCCTACAGATTGTCTCCTTCTTCTCACCCTTGATCCGCATTCTCCTTTATCCCTTGCTAAGACTTTCCTTCTGACTTCCTAGTACTCCACCCTTTTTAAAAAAAATGTTCACGAATAATCTTGTGCCTGGAAAGGTGTTGCTCTAGGACTTTGCTTGCTCCTCTGATCACACTGAAGTGATGGGTGGTCAGTGCAGGAACACATGTGGCGCGCACCCTGCCACAGCGGGCGCGGGAGGGAGAAGACTCGCCGCTCTGCCTCATTTCACGGAGAGTGTGATTTTGATCGAGAACCACGTGAGAAGGACAGATGCAGGGGCACAGCTCCCAGAAGTGGCCCCCTGCAGATTGCACTGTGGCCCTCTTTGGGGTACAAAAAGCAGCTTTCTCTTTGTCCCTGGAGTAGAGGGAGGGGCTATGCCTAGTTGAGGAGGGGGTTCGAGGAAGGAGGGTTTGGAGGAGGGATGTGGGCTTTGGGAAAGGGAGGAGCCTGCAGGGTGTGGCCTCCCTGCCTCCTTTCCAGCAGATAAACTAGATGGTCCTCTGGCTCCCATGGCGAACTGAACCTCTCATGGAACCCCTTCTTGGATTTGCTCCAACACGGCCTCTCCCTCTTCCTGCCAAGATTGGGTCCCCTCTGCACACGTCGCATTCCTCGTCGCATTCCTGCACTGACTTCCCCGGGGACTCCCCCCCCCACTCTCCCCCCCCCCCCGGGACCTTGGGGAAGTAGGCTGCTTCATCCCCTCCTTAGCCAGGCCTGTTGTTGCCCCTCCCCTCCCCTTCCTGCCCCTCCCCCCATCTCCTTTGCATTCCCCCATGAGTTGTCTGCATCCATGCTTTTCCCACCCGACTTCATAGAATGACCCCGATGATGATGCAGACCTGGGAGGGGGCATGTGTTTATGGGCTGCAATTTGAGGCTTATTAAAAGGCCCGTTTGTAGGTAGTTCGGGGTCTGCAGTTGAAACTAGATGCAAGCGTGCACATGTGTACCTCCGGGCAAGTAGTATATGCTCAACGGATGTGTCCATGTTTTCTCATCTATAAAGTGGATTACAATTGTGTGCATTTATTTTGAGGGAAGATAGGTGAATACACCGTAATTAATAGCTATTTTCCGGAGATGAGTAGGCTACTGGTTAGGGTGATTGGTTCAATGAAGTTTGAGAGCTAGTTCTGCCACTAACTAGCTGTGTGACGTTGGGCAAGATACTTAACCTTTCATTTCCCCCAATTATGAAATGGGAACAATTATAGAACCTATTGTACAGGGTTGTCACGACTGAGTGAGATAATCCAGGCAAAGCATCCAAGCCAGCCCTTGGTGCTTAGCAAGGGCTGCAGGCGTTGTCACTATCATCATCACTATCACTATCGCTCATGCTGTGCTCCCTGCTGCTCTCCTCAGCCCTGGTTGCCTAATGAGGGGGAGGGTCATGGTCAGGAGACCCCAAAAGGCAGGAGAGATGTTCAAGGCCTTGGAAGGGAGGGGGAGTGGGCAGTAGGAGCTGTTGGAAAGGGCAGACTCAGAGAGGATGTGGGTTCAGTCGGGATGAGCACCTGGCACTTGGTTGCTTTTATTCTCGTCTTGTGCCTTTTCCATCATCTTTATGGGCTGGTGCGTAGACATTTGCTGAAAGGGCTATTCCACCTGGATCTCATTGAAGTCATGCAGCCTTCCCCTTCGCTGAACATTTTTTTCTGTCCCAGGAACTACATAAACGTTCCATTTGTGATGTAATTGTTCTGTTTCGGATTTTCTTTCCTAAACGAAAAGCTGGAGTTATCCAAAACATTCGGGACAATGGCTTGACTGTAAGGCTTCGCATGACCCGCACCCTATCTCCTATGGTTTATGTTTCTTTTTCCTACTTAGTCGTTACGTTCCAGCTCTGGGTGGAGGCTCCAGAGATCAGGGCTGCATTGAGAAGAGAGTGGAAAGATGAAAAGAATTACTTGTGTTGGAGATTCCCCACTTTCTAAGGGGCAGCTTTCACTGGTTAGGAGCCACAGTCACCATCCTCACGTTGGTTGCTTACAGTGTCTGTAGAAACAACCAGGTTCTGCCAGAATTTCTTTTGCAAAGAAAATGTTCTGTTGCTTTAACCGCCTACAACACTGACTTTTTCTTCAGGCCAATGAACCTCTCTTCCACTTCTCAGCACTGCCAAGTAACCGGACGTGGGATGAGAGGAGAGACTGAGTTGAACTGATAATGCTGCAGGTAGAACATGGACCGATCTCGTGGAACAAGAAGATGGGGCAGAGCATCAGTTGCTTAGTTGTGATGAAGTGAAAGGAAGGGTGGTTTTGAAGTCAAAGACTTGCGTTGAAGCCGCATTTCTCCTATTCACTAATTTACACAAGGTTTAAACCTTCATTGTCTTGACCATAAGTGGGAAGATAATGCCTGGATAGCAGGGCTGGCTGAGGCGCAGCAGAAATGAGATGTGCAGGCAAGTGACCCTTGCCCGGAGCATCTGGATGAATGTGATCATGTGTAAGAGGTTCCCCTTCTTTGGCTGGGGGAGGAGGGAGTTTCTGGGTGTCCTTGAATGCAGGAGGCCGAGGGCTGACTGAGGACCACAAGAGTCAGTATGGCATCTGTGTTTCGTGCCCTCAGCCTGCATCCTGGGTAAAAGTATCCCGTTCCTGACCCCCATTCCCGGCCTAATGGAGTGGGGTTGGGAATGGAGCCAAGCCATGGTGCCCAGGTGACAAAGTCCTCCCCGAAGATGGAACAGAACCACTGTTTCCGATTCCACTCCAAGGCCCATGGGATGCAAACACCAGCCTCCAGGCGCTGCTGTCCCAGGGCTTGTGGGTCAGGGTGTGCGACTGGGAGGAAGGAGGAGCAGAGGCTGCCGCCGTCTTGGGCATGAGTTAATGGAGACAGCTTGAGGACGCCCAGAAGTCAGGGGAGATTTGACGTGATGCGGGGTGTGTGTGTGTGTGGAAATTAGGTGGCTGTTGAGGGCTTCTAGTCCTACAGATGGACTTCACTTTAATGGGACCTCACAAGTGGGTGAGGCTTGGGGACACTTGAGATTCCTGTACCTCAGAGGGTTTTGGTGGGAATTAAGGAAGGCCATGTGAATGCACTTTGCAAATGTTAAAGCTCTCAGAAGAGTGAGAGATTTGTATTATGGGTAAGACTTTCTGAGGTCTGGCCAGTGTCGCTCAGTGGTTGAGCATTGACTTATGAACTAGGAGGTCACGGTTCGATTCCTGGTCAGCCCGGGTTGCGGGCTCAATCCTCAGTCGGGGGGCGTGCAGGAGGCAGCCAATCAATGATTCTCTCTCATCATTGATGTTTCTATCTCTCTCTCTCCCTTCCTCTTTGAAATCAATAAAAATATATTTTAAAAAAAGACTTTCTGAAATCTGGTGAGCCCCTGTCAGGGTATCACTGGAGGCTCTGTGAAGGCCAGACACAGTCGGAGGCAGCAGGTAACCAGGATACAGAGATGCCTCCTGAGGCAAGTCCCGGGAACCCACAGCTGATGGTGTGAACTCAGTCTGGGTGGGTGAATGGGCAAAGGGGGTCAGAGGGTGCAAACTTCCAGTTATAAAAAGTCATGGCATCGAATGCACTGCGTGGTGGTTATGGTTAATAACTCTGTGTTGCATAGTTGAAAGTTGCCGAGAGAGTAGATCTTAAACGTTCTCATCACAAGAAAAAAATCTGCAGTTATGTGTTGTGATAGATGCTAACTAGACTTACCGTGATGACCATTTCACAATACATACAAATGTGGAATCATTAGGTTATACACCTGAAACTGACATAATGCTATATGTCAATTATATTGCAATACAGAAACCCACAGGACTCACAGGCTGCTTCGGGGCTTGGCAAACTAAAGCCTATGGGCTGAATCTGACTTACCACCTTTTTTTTGGGTAAATAGTGTTTTATTTGAACCCAGGCACACCTGTGCATTTCCATATTGTCCGTGGCTGCTGTAGCACCCACTGTAAGAACAAAGTTGAGTAGTTGCGACAGAGACCTTATGGCCCACAGAACCCAAAATATTGACCGTATAACCCTCCACTGTATAACCATCCACAGAGAAAGTTTGTCAACACATGGCCATTTATGGTTAACTCTAATTCCCGGCTGTGGGTGGCGCTGGTGGTGAGGGGGGCGCTGTCTGACTGCCTTCGGGCGTCACCATGATTGGTGGACCAGCCCTCAACCTTGCAGGCCCAGAAACTGGACTTTGTACGTTCACTTGGACATGACAACAGCGCTTGTGACGGACTGAGAGATCCCCAAATCGAAGCCTGTCGTGTAGGCTAATAACATAGTGTGGGGCAGCCCTGCCAGGGGCTGCAATGATTTCTAGGGGCTGCCCTTTCTGCGCACTGGGGTGTTCACCCAAGTTTGGCTAATGCTCACCAGGTTTCCCCATGGGCACAACTGCACCGCAGGGAGCATCTGGGATAGTGAGTTCAGGTCAAGGCAAGCCCAGAAGAGGAACCTGGCCCTGGCCCTCTCCAGACAGCAGTGCCTGGAATCTAATGTCCCCCCTTCCCCCTCCCCACCCCAGCACTGTCCTCCCTGGAAAAGGTTGAGAAAATGCCAGAATGTGCTCTATGAATCCCCCACCCCCCAACACACTTCCCAGAGAGCCTTTTCTCACAGCTTCATTAGCATCACTGGCTAAAGGCTACAGCTGTTGCTAGTAAGGGGTGGATCCTGTGAACCTAGCAGGACTTTTGTTCTTTCCCATTTCTGATTGTTTTTATGGGTTTATTCTAGGGGGGGACCTTACATCCCCAGTGCTCAGGTTCTCAAGGGCACTGCACTGACTCCCTCTGTCCACCCACTTGCATCTGACAACCTTGAGCTTTGTGCTAATGAGGGCATGGTTGAGGTGCAATTTGACCCCAGAGGGGAGTGAAGCTTAATCCTGACTGAAGGTATGGGAAAAGGCTTCTCCGAGGAGGTGACACTTGATATGGGCTTTAGAGGAGGAAGAGCAATTTGAGAGGCAAAGAAGTGGGAGACTGGCATCCAGGCATCAGAGAAATGTGAGCAGTCACAGAGGTAGCTGACCAGCTAGAAACCTAATGAGGCAGAGAGAGGGATGGAGATAGGGAGGGAGGGAGAGAGGGAAGGAGGGAGGGAGGGAGAGAGGGGGAGAGAGAGAGAGAGAGAGAGAGAGAGAGAATGCATGGCAGAGGTGGTGGCTGTGGAAACAGGTGATGGGAGGTGAAGCAGCAAAGAGATTGAACCGGATTGGAAGGAGCCTTTGGGAACCAAACTTTATTCTAAAGGCATGGAAAGTGCAGGTTCAAAGTAAGGAAACTCCTCAGGGTTTGGCGATGACCTTGGTGAGAAGTGGAACAGGGCAATGGGAATGGAATCAGGAGAGAAGGCAGTGCTCATCAGGGAGGGGAGGAGAGTACCTAAATCCATAAATCTGCAGTGTTGAAGGGATGGTGGTGATGTTAACCAAGTTGGAGCTCTTAGGGGGAGAATGATTGGGAAGAAAATGATGAGTATAGATGAGAATATGGAATGTCTGTGGGTCCCACTGAAAGCAGTGTAAAATGCAGATGAGGGGAAAAGATGAGGCAGAGTTGAAAAGCTGGGCTTATTTGCATATGAATGTTGGCTAAAGCAAAAGGAAGAGCAATGCAAGCATGTCAAACTCCTGGCCACATGCTTGAGGGGGAAAGCACAGAATGAAAAGAAAAAGCAATTGAGTGTGGACTCTTGGAGAATGTCCGTATTCAAGGATGAGCAAATGAAGAGGAGCCCACAGAGGAGACGGAGGAAGTGCCCTCCGTTCATCTCCCTCGTTCACTCATTTGGTCAACAGATATTTATTGGCCACCTACCATGGGCAGGTCCTGGGCACCAAGGGGATGATGGGAGATCAATGGTGCCTTCCAATGGAGGCCCAGATTATGAAAATGCTCATTGCAAAAATTTGGAAAATAGAATATAAATTACTCATGTCCCTATTACTCTTACTATTCTGTTGTTTTTTCCCAATCCTGTTTCTAGGCACAATTGACTACACTTAGTGGATTTATGATCATTTTGTTATTACAGGTTTGTGTATTATTTAGCTTACTAACTATACCATAACTATTTCCCTATATCTATAAGATACCTTTGAGAACATCTTATAATACACATGCGTCATACTGCAACCATTTCTATGTTATTCATTTAGGTTCATTCTAATCTTTCTCTGTTTTAATGTGGCAATTATTCACCTTTATACATAATTTTTCACCCCTGAAACTTCAAAACAGTCAAATCCATTCACACTTCACATTTATTCATGTATTTTCCTGAGACTCCTTATATTTAAATAAGTAATGCCTCATAAATGTTAGAGTGTTGTTATCACAGTTAAAAGTGACCACACTCTCCTTGGTCTGAAAATGCAGGTTATTTTGCCACATTATCTGATTATTAAGTTAAGAAATTTGACCCAAACTGGAGTAATGATAAATTGCATTTATTTTTGGTTTACTAGTAAACCCCAGGTTTTCACTAATGGTTGCTGGAATTCCACAGGTATTAGCACATGTGGAACAATCTTTTCAAACCTTTAGGCTTTTTTTTTTTTTGCAGAATTTTGAGCCCAGGTGTTTTCTCATTTCTCTCTTCTCTTTGTTTTATTATAATACGTCACTTTCTATGAGGATTCAGAGGTCACACCAGAAAGCAAATAAGAAGGTTTTTTTTTGTTTGTTTGTTCTTTATTTCTTTGCTGAAAAAATGTATTTGCCTTATATAGCTTTCTTATTATTTTACTCTCAAACATCTGGTGTACTTGCGTTTTAAGTGAGTGAGTTTCTTATAAGAAGATTATAGCTGGATTAAAAACTATCATAACTGGCAAATTTAATTCATTATCATTTTTGTGATCATTGATGTATTTGGATTTATTTTTGCTATCTGTTTCATGCTTTCTATTTGTTCTATGGTGCTTTTTCTTCTTTTATTTTTTGTCTCCTCTAGTAGTTTGGAACGTATAGATTCTATTTTACTTTTTTAATGGTTAAAGTTATTATATTTATTGTCCTCCTAAAATTTAGAGCACTTTAATTATTTCCAGCTTACAAGCTGTTATTGTCCAGTTTTTTATTTCTATTAAAATATTTTGTGAAATGTATCAGATAGGAAAGAGTGTGCAGCATACACATTCACACTCATGAACACTTATGCACCTACTATGTTAAGAAACGGAATATTATCTCTACTTTAGAAGCCCATGTACCTTCCTCCCAATATTTTTAAGTTTACAAATTAGATGTTGTTAATAGTGTTGATATTTACTTAAATTTATCTACACGATTACCATTAATTTGTTCACTTGGTTACTATCCTTCTTACATCCCAAAAGCATATACCTTTAAGAAGTCCCTTTACTGAGGGCCTGTTGATAATAAATTATCTTGTTTTTGCTCATCTAGAAACATCTCTATTTCATCCTCATTCCTGAATTAGAAATTTTGTTGGGTATATGATTATAGATTGACAATTATTTTCTTTCAGCACTTTGAAGGGGTATCTGGCAGTCTTGGTGTCTGTTATTGCTCATAAGAAGCCACACATCAAGCAGGTAAGCTGTCTTTCAGACTATTTTTAAGCTATTTAACTAGTCTTTAATGTTGCGTAATTTTACCAGGATATGTGAGGGTGTAACTACTTTTTGGAAATTTTTTGTACGTCCTCAATATAAGGATCTGTGAAACTTCTTGAATATTGTCTCTCTTCCATTCTTTCTACTCACTCCTTTGGAAATCGGAATAGATACATGTTAGAACTTCTCACTCAAAATTTCCACATTTGTTAAGCTCCCTTTTATAATTTCCTCCTCTTTCTTTCTTTGTACTATATTCTAAGTAATTTTGTTTGTTGTGTCCAACTTTCAAAGTACTAGTTATTCAGTTCTATCTGCTAGTTAACACATTAAAATTTCAACTGTATGTTTTTCTGCCAGAAGATAAGGATCTGCTTGGATATTTATGATAATATTTTATTTCTCACTCATGTTTTGAATTCTTTAAATATTGAAAACACACTTATTTTATAAACTATGGCCTGCTGGCTAAATCTGGCGCACTCCCTGTTTTTGTAAATAAAGGTTTATTGGAACACAGCCAAGCCCATCAATTTACATACTGCCTGTGTCTGCTTTCTCACTAGAATGTCAAATTTGAGTCTTTTGGGTAGAGATTGAATGGCTTGTAAAGCCTAAAAATATATACTACCTGGCCTTTTGGAGAAAAAGTTTGTTCTATGTGATAATTCTACCATCTAAAGACCTTGTGTGTCTGATTCTGCTGTTTGACATTTCTGCTAACTCTCATCTCATGCGGTTTTGTTCTGTGAGTGGTATAGTGATTTTTTATTGTGAGCTCATTTTGTTGGGGGCATTATCTGTGAGAGTGTTAGGAGACTTAACTTGAGAGGTTATTTCTTCTGTTTTTGTTTATTTATGCCAAGTGCCTGGGGAGCCACTAATCTAGGACCATTTTAAATTTCTTTATCTTAAAATAGTATCAACATAGGCAAGAAAGTAAATTTGAACCATAGGTCTTGAGGCCTGGTTTGTGGTTAATTACTTCTGGTCATGGGGTAGGGACTTTTCCCCCCAACTGAAATCAAAGCTAAGACGCAAAATTTTCTTTGCTGTCTTCCTGTACAGGGCAAATACTTTCCAGTCCACTCTTTCACTGGAAATGGGTGTCGTTGGGGACTCATTCCAAAGTCCTGTGCTGACATGTTACTACCATGTCACCTGCCTCCCTGGCAAATGCCCGAGGGCGCCAATGCCTGCTGAAGTGAGCATTTACCACGCTCATGCTGGATTCTGGCCTCTGAAGATTTACCTTAATTTCTTGCCAAGTCAGCTCTTCCTTGTATCCAGCATTTTATAGGTGTTTTTAGGGGAGGCTTTTTCAGGATATGAAGTCTGCCATATTGCTAGAAATAAATGCCATGAAAATGTTAAATTAAAAAAATGTACAGTTAGGATAATGGATATGGAAAAGTTTTACAACACCCTCCAGGCTCCAAGCCTACCTAGAGTTTACTTATATCTGAATTATGAGTGTTGTCTCTGGAGGGAGACAACCTGGGTTTGGAATTAGGCCGTGTGTAAAGGGGGGTTGGGGGGAGGAGAGGGAGTGGGCAAATTTTTCCTGTAATGGGCCAGATGGTAAGTATTTTCAGCTTTGCAGGCCCTATGCAACTATTCAGCTCTGCCACAGCATCATGAAAGCAGCCAAAATTACATACTACATAATGAATGGGCATGGTTGTGTTCTAATAAAACTTTATTTACAAAAACAGGTCATGAGCTGGATTTGGCCTGTGGGTTGTAGCCTGCACACCCCTGGCCTTGGGCAAGTTAATGAACCTCTATAAGCACCATCTCTATAGTGAAGATAATATCTCTGTGTAAAGGTTGTGTGAGCATTCAATTAGTGAATTCATGAAATGCTAGTGTTGGCTATGATGATGAGGCCGGTAATGACCATGATGGTTTCAAAACGGTTCCCTGATTTTTTTTAAGATTATAAAGGTGTCTTCAGTTTAAAACATTCAAATCCATCCAGTGTTGCCTCCTCCGCTGCTGCTAGGAATCATATAGAAAGCTAACAATACTGCAGCAACAAGCAACCCCAAAATCTCAGTGGCTTTAAAGAATGCAGGCTTAAGTCTTGCTCACATTGTTTCCATCACCAGTTGACATGGGACTCTGCTCCCTGTCGTCCCTCTGGAACCCAGGCTGATGGAGCAGCCACCCCCTTGACATTACTAGTCACTATAGAAGAACACGTCTCTGCAGAGTCTTGCAAGCAGCAATTAGATGCATGGGCTGCAAGTGACAGGTGTCACTTCTGTGCACAATTCATGGTCAGAATCAGTCATACCTTTCCCCCTTTTGTTGACCCGGTTGTGGGATGTGCTGCCAGCAGAGAGGCTCACCTGTGGGTCCCTCCAGGAGCACCTGAGCTGCAGAGCTGCCTCACACAAGGACATACCTTTTTCAGGGCAGCCCACACCCAAAGACTGCTCCAGGTGGTGGTACTGAGGCCCGGTCATTTTGACCCAACGTGGGACAACTCTATTAGCTCCAGGGATCTCTGTAGATTTGGCTCGAGCTGTTGTTGGGCGTCTCAACTTCTCCTTTTGCTCAATCTTGCTTTCTTCTCTTCCTTTCCACGGGGTTGCTCCCAGGACACTCCAAAATAAACATCCTGTACAGTAAACTGCATCTCAGGGCTCCTTGCCAAGAACCCAACCCATGACATCCTCCATATGCCCAAAAGGGTGAAAGGTGGAAATATCTCCCAGGAGCTTTGAGGACTACGTCACTCACTGAAGTGAGTCAAGGTTGCACGTACAACGGGAGAGTCTAAAACCAGAGCAATGATAACAGCTAACATTTATTGAGCACTGCCCTGTGGTATGCTGCACTAAGACATGGTACTCGGACAATATCCACAAACAAAACAGAAATAGATGCATAGACACAGAGAGCAGATTGATGGTTGCCGGAGGGGAGGACAGGTTGGGAGCCTGGGTGAAAAAGGTGAAGGAATTAAGGATTGATAGTTACAAAATAGTCATGGGGATATAAAGTATAGCATAGGGAATGTAGTCAATGATATTATAATAACTATGTATGGTGCCAGGTGAGTACTGGAAATATCAGGGGGAACTTTATAAAGTATATAATTGTCTAAACACTATACTATACAGGTGTATAGTATACTATACTAATACAAAATAATATTGAATGAAAACTGTAATCGAGAGAAAAAACAAAACAAACAAAAATATGTTACTCGGATTAGTTCATTTAATTCTCACAACACCTATGTAGAACAGGGGGCGGCCAACTGTGGTCTGCAGACCATACCTGCCCATGCCCATCCCTTTATGGATTGTCTCTGGTGACTTTCATGCCACAGTGGCAACACTGAGTAGTTGTGACAGAGACCATATGGCCCGCAAAGTGGAAAGTATTTACTATCAGCCCCTTTGAGAAAAGGCTAGCTGAGCCCTGTGTTAGGTATTGTTCCCATTTTACAGATAAGAAAATAGAAACTTAGAGAAGAACATAGTTTATTCTATCACAGGATGCCGTTGTTTTGGTTACAAAGGCAAACATCTATAGAAAGTCCCCTTCTTTGCCGGCAGGTGTGGAGCCCTCTCACACCATTTACGGGTCTTTGTAGGTGCTTAGTGAAGGGATACGAATGGTTCTCTTCCTCCCACCATCCCGTCTTGTAAAACTGAGGTCCCCTCTTCCATCTCGTACTTCCCTCGCAGCCAGATCCTGTCCTCCTCAGCAAGAGTCCCTGACAGTCACCTGCGACCTTTTTCCCCCCGAGTGAAGAACGCAGGAGACACATGAGTTTTGGGTGTCTTTGCCTCTAAATCCCCAGCAACGGCTTTCTCCCACTGGTGAGAGTTAGGGCGGTCAACATGCGGAGGCTGAGCTGGCTGCCAGGAAGCTTCATGCTCACTAAGAAGTCACTCCCTGTGCTGAACCGTCAAGTGATAAAATAGAATGGCAGCCTCGCAGCCTTAGACCCTGAGGCTGAGACGACCTAGTTCCAAATGCCTCCCTCTGAGTGGTTCCGGGCCAGCACTGAGGCACATGAAGACATCCCCTCGTAAAAGTGATTGTTCAGGGAGAGTCAGGGGTTAGCTCCTTCCTGCCCAGACAGCCGCCTCCTAGATTCATCCAGAACACGACCGATGCCCCAAGGTCACGGCCATGCTTATCAGGACTGAGAAGTGAGCCCAGGCTGTTTGATGCCATCTGTTCTACTCCGTCCTGGGAGGTAGAGAGCCGGGATTATGGATTTACCTCCTGCAGATGCTGGTGTGTGTGCTCATGGAGATGTTCTGCCCGTGATTTTCCAGGGGATTAGCTGCCAGGAGATTGCAGGAAGGGATTCCGCCGACCCATCTCTTCCTCACATGCCTCCCAGAGATAATGCCCCTACTTTCCGAGAGAATCCTGGATCTAGTCAGGAATATTAGATCCCTAAGCAAAAACCCCTAAAATCCTTTGCCCATTTTTGTTAAGAAACCATTGGCCCACAAAAACGTCCCGTGAATGAAGGAAGGAGTCCATGGTTGATTGAATGAGTGAGTCCATCTCAGGATCCTTGGCACCTTATCTTGGGCAAGGTCTGTGCTCATGATGGAAAGAAAAGATAGAAGGCTTCCTATTGTGGACCACACACTGCCATAAGGCATCCAAAGGGACAGTCATTCTCAGCAAATATTTTACAAGCCCTTCCTGGGACTGGCACATTGTGAGAGGCATGGGGGATACGACACGTGAGGTCTCTGTCCTCAACACAGGCCTCCAGGGATGAGGTAGAGGCTGTGTTACCGTTACCGGGGGCTTTGGCCAATGACTGGTATGCAGGTAAGGAAACGGGAAAATGTAAAGACGGAAGATGCCTTCTAGGAGGTGAAATGGCAGCGTTCACATCCAGGTCGTGGGTTGGAAAGGGTTAAGTGTAGAGTTGTTGGCAGCTGGCACATGTAACCTGATCCCTCTCAGCAGTAGTTTGGGCTTTAAAACCAGGAAACCTGGAGGAATCAGACACTGGGCTGGTTTTACTGGTCTCCCCTCACTGTTTAGAAAGCCAGGCCTCCCCATGCATAGCTGGGGTTTCCTTGGTGGTGTGAGTTACTCCTGTATATTGCTCAGTTCATCCATGTTATGGGGGTTTTTACTAGTGGCATTCTCAGAGCATGTCCGGTCTCCAATCTTAGGGTAAATTGAGAGGGTCACAACAAAGAGATGTTATAAAAGCATTGACTGTTTTAATGATATAACTCTGGCAGTGTAACCATTTTCAGACACAAATATGACAAAATTCTTTCTACAGAACTTTCCAAACCATTAACTCAGAGGTTGGAAACTTTTTTTTTTCCCTTAAAGAGGGCCACTGTTTTATTCAAGTTCACTTAGGTTGGGGGAAAACTTGGGCAAACCCCATTGCTTAGTAGAACCCTGCCCACAGACAGCTAAAGACAAGCAACCAAACCTCAGCTATGATCAACCATGACTTGCCTTCATTCTGGTTTATCTTACTAGGACCGAGAAGAAAAAAAGGATTCACTTGCAGGAAGTGTTCTGTGTCTATTACAAAGCATGGATGATGTGCTTCAGGCCTGGGATGGAGGGTAAATGCTGGGAGCAGAGGGTAAACAGGCTAAGGATGGTCCAGAGAGTTTCATGGAAGTAAAGGATCTCAAGTTCTATTTTGCAGGAGGAGGAGGACTTAGTTGAAGAATTGTGGGTATTTCAGGAGACTGATGTGAGGGGAGGCTAGAGGTGGACTGTGAGTGTCCTGTTTCTGCGGGCTAGCGGCTGACCAGTCTTTTTTTTCTTCTTCTTTTAAAGAGAAAGAAGAAAAACAGGTACATAAATGTTGTTGCAACAGAAAGTACATTTGGGGGAGTAGCCCAGGGTGAGGTTGAAAAAGTGAGAAGGAGACAATCTATGAAGGGCCTTGGAACTTAGAAAACCAGGCAGGCTGGCTAGTAATTGATATGTAGAGAGGGTATAAGCAACTTTTGGCGAATTTGCTTTATTCGCCCTATGATATCTGCATCAATTTCAGGGCAACAGAGGATATTGGGGGTGGGGTGGGGAATTATGATTAATGTTAAACCCAGGCAACATCATGTTCTATTGCCACTGGGAGAAAATTAACGTAGACAAGAGAAATGACAGTCACTAAAGTCCTGAAAGTTAAAAAAAGAAGCAATTTCTGCTACGCAGCAACCTGGGAAGCACTGAAGCTGAAGCAAAGCAGGAGGTTCCTATGAAATTGGATCACAATTTATAAGTAGCCATATCTTTGCTTGCCCACCTGGCACTCAACCAACCTTGCAGGTGTCTGGGCATCTGTGAACATACATTTAAGCTGGGAAACCAGGAAAACGTCCATTGACTGAATGGAAGGTCAAAGAAGTGTGTATGACTGAGATACTACAGTGAAATGCAAGTAATTGGGACCCTTTTTGTGATCAAAAGGCAGGTCTTCATGGATTGCTCTGTTGAAGTGCCTCTCAGTTCGGTATACATTCTAGGGTTTTCTAAGATGCAGACTCCACGAGAGCAAGAACGTGATTCCTGTATGCCCTCTTATAGTGGACTAGCCAATGGCCCAATGAGGTTTAGAGGTTGTGAATGACAAGTGTAAGTCAAACTGTATTGCTAGCTATTAAATTATTACATAGTTTCATGTTCAAAAGTTCTGAATCAATGGGTATGAAAACATCTCCGTGAAGGCTAAATTAATGAACAAATTTTGGTTAGCTGTAGACAGAGGCATGTCACCGTCTTAATCAGCTGCCATTGTGCAATTCTCATCCTTGATTATATGTGGGCAAGTGAGAAGTTGACCAGAATAATCAGAAAGGAAAATGTAGTGTACACAGAACTTTATTTTCAGAGTTTGCTTTTCTTGATTAACTTTTCTAAATTTGTAGGAAGGCAGCCCATGCCCCTGACCCTTTTTCCTCTTAAGGGTCTCATTTCCCACGGTCCTTTCTTAATACTCACCATTCATGTGATTATTTGTCCCGAGTCTGTTTACCCCAGGAGACTGCATGCTCCCCGTGGCCAGGGTCTATGTTGCATGGCACTCACTGGCCCAGGGGCAACTTTGGGCTGCAATTCAACCAAGTGTTATTTTAACTTCTTCACGCACAATGGAATTCTGTTTTGATTTTGCTTTAATGTTCTACATAGGCTAGCTGAGGGCCCTATGGTTGACAACTAAAAATGCTTAAATGGCCCGGCTGGCGTGGCTCAGTGGTTGAGTGTAGACCTATGAACCAGGAGGGCACAGTTTGATTCGGTCGGGGCATATGCCTGGGTTGCGGGCTCGATCCCCATTGTGGGGCATGCAGGAGGCAGCGGATCGATGATTCTCTCTCATTATTGATGTTTCTATTTCTCTCTCCCTCTCCCTTCCCCTCTGAAATACATTAAAAAATATTTTTAAAAAATGCTTAAATGCCAAACCTGAAGCTTTAAAGGAAGGGAACCCCCCGAGAAACCTCAGTTCCACTTGTTGCTTAATTCCAGGGGCACCTCATCTTCCTCTACCCATCAGCCCCTCTCTGTCTTGCTCACACAGCTTAGCAGACATACTGACGCCTTCATCCTAGGAGTCTCAGCTTTAATTCTTCATTGGTAAACTTCATGCGAATTTTCATGGGAGCTGGGTTAAATGTGGAGGAGGTCACACACTTCTAATCTCCTTCACCCCGCTTTTTGGATGAAATGGTTGAAAGAACAAGGGAGAGGACCATGAGAGTCACTGAGGTGCGGATTGGCGGGAGTCTGGGCTCAGGCTGCCTCTTTGGCCACCTGCTGTGGGGGAGAAACTTCCTGTCTCTCCCACTTTGCATGAGGTGGGGCAGCCAGCCAGCCAACTGTGCTGGCAACTTCTAAGGCACAGGTTTCATTCTAGACCAAACTGGGGCAAGCTGATATTCAGGTCAGAACCAGCCCGTGTTCAGAAAAGCCTGCCAGAATCTTAGTGAGCAGCCTGAGAACATTAGCCCACAGGTCTGGGTATAATTCTCTCTCTCCCTACATTTCATTTTTCATTCTTTCCTTTCTCCCTCTTCCGACCTCTGTTTTCTACCTTTCTCCTTCACTGAGCCCTCTTCACTTCCCCTTCTCCTATGCATCCCTCTTCCTTCCTTACCTCTGTCCACCTCTGCTTGTCCCTCCTTCCACTGCCTGCCTCCTCTCTTTTTGTCTTCACACTCTTTCTCTCCTTACCTTTTTCTTGATTTGGAAATTTAACTTTACTTACAAATGTATGTTCTCCTATAGACAAAGATGCCATCTCACCCCCTTTAAAATCTAACTTGATGATTTCCAGAAAAACCATTTACATAGTTTAATTCCTTCTGCGTAAAACTGTATTATGGGATGAGCAATGGTCTACGGCATAAAAACAAAACAGAAGACAACTTATCTAGCATGAATGTGCTGTTGACAGAATGAAGCATTAAGAATCATATCCCTCCATGTGCTATTCCAAGAACATGAAACGTGATAATGTGGGCAGAGGTAAATGGTTCGCAACGAAGTCTTCTTACATAGAGAAGTTTTCCTACATAGATAAGTCTTCTTGCATAGTACAGTTTGATTGTGATTGTTCAGGATTGCTCTTGCAGGCTGATATTTATGCTGATTTTTAAAAATAAGGCATCATTGTAGAAAGGGCATGGACTTTTCTACACAGATTTTTCTATCAATGAGAAGAAGTAGATACTGATCTGGTCTCATCGTTCAGGTTAACTAATAATATAAGTGCATGAAAAGAACTTAAAACAAAAAATAGAATCATCATGTGACTATCCGACTTACAAAATTAGAATTCTTCCTGAAATCGGAGTATTGCCTCTCAATTTACTATAAATTTGAATTTTTCATAGCCAAGACAACATATAGACATTTGACCAAAGAGTTCAAGATAAAATTATCCATACTACCTATTTATCATTTTATATGCAGTGATTACTTTTTAAAAATCCTTCAACTTTTATCAAGGAGGATGATCACTCTCACAGCATAGCTAAGTCACAACAGATTTCAAAACTTTGAAAAGAAGTTGACAAGTGAGAGAGAAAAAGCTCTAAACACACCAAGTGATGGTCCTGTCCCCTTTTCACTGTTGTCACCATGGCATGACCTTTTGCTAACAGCGATCAAGTGGATTCCAATCCTGTAGAGTTACTGCCTCTAATGAGCTGATCTTTTTGCAAAGAAACAGTACGTGTAACATTGAAAACAAAAATCAGATAAATAGAGACTCTGGTTTTATGGTCAGGTTTCCATTTTGGTCAAGTCCAAGGACAACCAGCTAAGATATGTATATTCCAATAAAGACAGAAGTAATAACTTCTGCTGGTATCTCTTCTGAATCTTTAGTTCCCTCATTGATCTTCACCCAAATAGTAAAAGGAATACACTTGCAATTGAATTTACTATTATCAATGGAATTCTTGTCACAGTTCCTACAGATGGAACAAGGTTTCTTAGCTAAGTTTGAATTCCTGGCCCCTCTCCGCATCCTCCAATTCCCTGGTCTGTTTCCCAGCTAATGTTCTCCAAGGATGCTCCTCAGGCCCCATGGCCATGGCCTCCACACAGGATGGCCTACAGCAGCCAGTACAGGGCAAAGGCCATGGTCACCAGGAGCCACCCCGAGGCCTCTCTCCCTTTCTTTTCCATTCCTCAATCTCTCTCTCGCTCTCATTCTCTTTTTTCTTCTCCTTTTATCTACAACTTTATTGACTTCCTGTTTCTCTCTTTCCCTTCCTCTCCTCTCTTTCTCTTTCTAAGAATTTCTTGATGCAACTAGAAGGGAACTGAAAGGTATCCCATGAAATCCTAGGCTGGAAGAAAACATGAGTGGAAGCAGTTCTCATCACAGGCAGACACTAAATTTGATTTGTAGCTGATCTGAAATGTAGGAAAGATTTCCAATTACAAACCTCATAAAGTCCAAGGATGAGGGAACCTGGCTGCATTTTCAGTTTGACTAATGGTTTCAAAGTGCTTTAAAACATTTGGCATTTGCCAGCCGTCCTTTCTTCCCCTAATCCTCAAGCTCATGAGTTTTTTATGGGAAATGTAATCCTCTTTTCTGATTCATTTACACTTAGCTCATCTGCGTATTGTTTTGTGAAAACCATCTGAAATCCAAGAAGTTCTATGAGATCTTTAAAGACTTGTTTTGTGAACCAGGAAGTTGTGTATTGCCAATATAAACAGACCTGAAACCTAGGGAGGGAGAGGGTGTGTGTGTGTGCGTCCAGAACCCAGGGCATTAAACTGGGTCTGGACTTGGCAAAGGCTGGTCCTCATGCCGGACAGAAACTGGGCTTTCACTCTTAGAATAATAGTGAGTTCAGTGTTTTAGATGAGTAACCATCTCCTAAGATAGCACAGAGGGTGCATGACACATTTTCCAAGGATTATCTTGCTAGGTATATAAATAACGAGATTTATGTGCAAAACTATGACTTTGCTAGAGTTTCCGCAGTAGATGGGGGCTGCTTACTTATGTGGATATTGCCACATGCATGGTTGTGTATACCCACATGTATACGAAATGGTTATGGGTCCTGCGGGGATGAGATGAACATTCACACTGAAGAGTCTTCCTGTGGTTCTGTTTCACAGATGATTTGACTGTGATAGAGCCAAATCATGAGGCAGGTTGTAAGCAGGTTGAAGATTGGGGTGAAATGCCCACTCTGCGTTGCTGTGGGTCCAGAGGAACGAAGCTTGAACAGCAGAAAACATTCTTCCGCAGAGCCACAGAGCATGGCAAATCCAGGTCATTGGTCTCCCCAAGGCAAGGACCTCGTGTTGACCCCCAGGCTCTCTAGAAACTGAGACCCAGAGAGGTGAGACGACCTGACATGCCCAAGTTCCCACGGGAAGTGAAGCAGAGCGCTAGGGCCCAGACCAGTGATGGCGAACCTTTTGAGCTCGGCGTGTCAGCATTTTGAAAAACCCTAACTTAACTCTGGTGCCGTGTCACATATAGAAATTGTTTGATATTTGCAACCATAGTAAAACAAAGACTTATATTTTTTATATTTATTTTATATATTTAAATGCCATTTAATGAAGAAAAATCAACCAAAAAAATGAGTTCGCGTGTCATAGGCCCAGACTGACGGCTCCGGCCCACATTCTGTCTCTGCAGGCAGCTACCTCTCATGGACTGAAAGAGGCTTTGATGTCTGTGGTCCATCTAGGCCCTGTGAGTGCCCCACAAGAACAGCCCGCCCACCATCGCACTAAAGTCTGGTCCCTTGGTGATGCTGTCCTTAACCATTTTCTGAGCTTTCACCTGTCTGACACCTCTACTCTCCTGTTCTGACTCTTCAGAATGGAGTAGGCACTCCCTTACCGCAACCATTTCAATGGCTGCTATAGAATTTTACCTGCGAGGTTAAATCTCTGTAGATTGACTTGAGTTGCGGGTTGGAAATGGTTTCCCTAGATGTTGTGAGTCTTCCACGAGATGACAAAGGTTGCACTGGACATAGGTTTAGTTGTTGTTTATCTTTTTTTTAAAGCTCTCGTTTCTTTACATCTTGCGAGATAGGACAAAGGGGCTGTGCCTTGTGATATGTTGTCATCGGCAGAGGGTCAGCCTCTGTGCTCGCCAGCACAGTAGGTGCTTGGAGAGTCATTAGCTTGGGTGTGTGTCCTTCCTACAGTACAGCTTTTTGACCCTCCTCCCTTTTTAAAATGAATCTTTATTGTTGAAAGTATTACATATGAACCTTTTCCCCCCATTAGCATCTCCAACCCCCTTTGCCCCTCTTGCCCCCAAGCCCTCACCACCCTACCATCTGTGTCCATATGCACATGGGTTCATTGGTTGATCTCTTCCCAATCTTCTCAGCTGGTTGCCTTTTGCTCAGAGGCTGACCTGGAGTGACCTCACCGATCATGTTAGGGCTGGAAGGAACTTTTAATCCAGCTTCTTTGTGTTATGAGGAGGAAGTTGAAGTTCAGAGAAGTGAGCTGCCCGTGGTCTTACAGCTAATTCACTGCTGTGTTAGCACTGCACTCAGGTCTCTCCCTCCAGCTCCGGCTATCATTCCAGGACAGTGGCTCTCAGGGTGGGTTCTCACATGAAACTGGTGTTCAGGCAGATGGAAGGAGGCCCTCTCCCGCCAAATCAAATACTGGAGGTCTTCCTTCAATGCACAGAAAAAATAGATTCGTGGATTAAGTTTCTTCAATTTAAAAATTATTTCCATTAATTCTTTGTGAGCCACTGTCACCTGCTACCAATTGTCTACTAGCCAGTGCAAGCAGACAACACAACGTTAAGCCACAAATAAATATGAACAAGAACAACCAAAGCCTTGGCAACTATTATTCTTAGTTATATGGCTTTTTTAAAAGGGCTACTATAACCATGGGCTTTCTATTGCATTCATGCAATAAACGGAGTAGTTCTGCTGCAGACATCGTTTTCAATTCAAATGCCAGAAGTAAATATGTCATTATGTCATGGTTTTCCCTAGAGAGCACTATGACCCCCGTTGACTCTGCACTCTGGAACATTCTGCATCTCCCCTAATGTGATTTTGGGGCAATGCTAGTGAGCGATTCTTTCCTTTCCGATAGAGCTCCAGGGAACTGATCTGACTTTAAAAAATATTCATCATGGCTTGGGGTTGTCATGAATCCTAAACTTAGTATTTCTATCCTCAAGGCCTTTTCACCGAGTGCAGGGCTGCCTTGGGGTGGATTTGTGTCGCGGGCTTCCCTGTCTCCGCGGGCGCCCCCTGCTGCTCCTGCTGCGCTCTTGCACCGGCCAAGCGAGGAGCAGGGTACCAGAGGCTGCAGACCCAGAGCCCGGCGCGCGGGCTCCCCATCCCACAGCCATCGAAACGCTCTCGGGTGGGCAGATAGGCGCACCCCGAGCAGTCCTTCCTGGAGCCCTATCTATCTGGCATTTCGATCCAATCCCCGCAGCAAGTATCCAAGCAAACACCCGAAAGAAAACTGGGAATGCCTTCCAAGCCATATCAAAGCACCCCTGTGGGGCGCCCCGAAGGCAGGACCGTCCAGGGTCCTTTGTCCTTCCCCGGGACACGGGAGCGGGGACCCCGGCCTGGCCAACGCACGGGAACGATCGGTGTGGATGTGGAGGGTGCGGCGTTCTGGGCTCCTCGCACGCGTTCCCCAATTAGGACTTGCTGCCTGACGTCACGTCTGCCGGAGATTGGCTGTTCGGGTCTGACACGGGGCTCCTCGGCCGGAGGAACTTTTTAAACACTTTGCAGCGGGGCTGCCGCCCGAGCGTCCCGCGCTCACGCCCGCCCTCGCCCGCTCTCGCCGACTCCCCGGCGCGGCGCCCCCTGCACCGCGGCTCGGCCGGGGACCCTCACCTTGCGCAGCCCGCCGCCCTCGCCCCTCCCCGCCCGGGCTTCCCGCTCCCCACCCCCCCCCCAACCCTCGATATATTTCCCTCTCCCTGATAACCTTGCTATCTCTGTCTAAAAATG